>NW_028186535.1:6413982-6555274 GCF_003343005.1 Rhea americana
AGAAGAGAAGAGAAGAGAAGAGAAGAGAAGAGAAGAGAAGAGAAGAGAAGAGAAGAGAAGAGAAGAGAAGAGAAGAGAAGAGAAGGAGCTCTATTTCAAAGTAGAACACAAGAATACTGAAATAGAAAGCAAACATTTTATCTGTCCAGTTGGGTAGAAAGTATACAGACAAATTTATAGGTGTTTAAACTGGACACCAGAGGGCTTCCATATTGTTCTGTGAATGAATATATTGCAAAAGTAGTGATACTAAATGGAACAGAGGCAAAGTAGTGTTAAAAAAAACACATGTTCTATGTTCTGTGCTGAAATCAGCTGGGATGACAAGTAAGAATTTTTTACAGTTTGGGTAAGATTTACCCTGAATTTACCCCTCGGCTGGTGATGACACCTTCAGCAGCGCAGTGCCATGGCACAGCGTTTTAGAGTGTTGGTTAAGATTACTCGGGGCACTTGCCTAGGAAGGAAGGATGTCACCTACTTGTATAGCACTTGGGGTTTTCCTTCAAGGGTTTCTGTCCAAATACCAACCAGGCCCAACCTTACTTAGCTTATAAGATTTGACAAGGCCATCTCAAACCAAGATACCATGGCTACAGGCAGCAGCACAAGTAGTGTTGATTACCAGACTTACTCAGAGAGTAGGAGATAGGCTACAAATAATAATGCAAGAGATAAGCAAAGTGTCAAAAAAGAGAATTAAGGCAGTGAAGAAAAGAAGAGGCTGAAGCTAAAAAGTCATTCTCAAGTGAGACTTATAGGTTGGTGCAGAAGGTAAAAGCATTCTCAAGCTCCTCTAAAGGGCTTATTTGAAAAGACTGAACGAATTTCAGAGCAGAACCAATACCTCTATAACCATTGCTTCTGGAATAGATTTACAGCATAAACCCACAGGGACAGATTCAGTGTTGGAGTGAGTGAGCGTAACTCTATTGAAGTTAATGGACTTGTGCCCGCTTATATCAAAGATGAATTTAGTCTATAGAGAAGGAAAATGGGATTTAACCTGAAAATCACCTCTTTTAGAGACTAACAGCATAATACATGATGAAAAGACAAGTAAGAATTCAGGAATTTGCTTAAAATACTTCATTCTATGGTCAGGTAGATATCCTTCATTCCCTGCGTTTCTAATTACCCAAAACCTTTCCCAATAGCCAACCCTGTGAAGACCAGTATTTAACATTCATATCATAGTAGCATCCAGAGATCCTATGAGGGTCCCATTACACTCAGTGCTCTGCAAACACAAAGACATACCTAATCCCTACTCCGAATAACTTCCACTTTCTTTCTGTGGGCATGGAGGCCAAGTGGAGTTACTGAAGTTCAGTGATGGAGTTGAGATTTAACGCTGGGGAACTGATGCACAAAGACAGGAATCGCTGAGTCTAGGCATCATTTCTAGCTACGACATAGTCACTTTTAGGGAGATCAAGACTGGAATATTTGCATTCCAGATATTCAAATATCAGATCAAAACTGATGAACAGAACAAAGGAGGTAATTTTCTACTGTATCTTTTCCCTTTGCTGATGTCAGTAGAGTAATAAATCAACACGAGAGCAGACTGACACAGGAATAAATAATTAGTGCTTGTGTATAAGGTCTCATAACATGATCCATAAGTATACTGAGTTACTTGAATGAGAACAACTATCACTAAAGTGTATCATTATTAAATGTGTTATTAATGACATGAATAATACCTAACTATTGACCTGTAATTTGGAAGTGTCATCTGCTACACCCTGGCTTATGGATATTGCAGCTGATGTGAAGTGATGTCAGGTGACCTAGGAGTTTTTCTCTTGGACAAACATTTTTTGAAGGACCATGGGCTCTGCCTGTGCAGATACAAGGTGGTGATGGTCATGCTTTCCCTCTGCAACAGCTGCATGAGGATTTATAAGACAAGCTCGTTCCCAAAATGTATGTAAAATATTAAAAATAAGAATTAAACAAATTGTTTTAAAGCTAACAAAATACTATACCAAAAAAAAAAAAAAAAGAGAGAGAGAGAGAGAGAGAATTATAGAGTCTTCTCCACAAACACTCTCCTACCCCACTCTGGCAGTAGATAGATTTTCAGGTAGTTGTCATAGCTGGAGTGACTCTCAGCCAGATTATGGTGTATGTATGTAAGAATGAGTAGGTAGGTGTATGCAACACTTCGCCCCTCACCCTTTCCTCCAGCTTCTTCTTCAAGGTAGCGTTTCAGAGGTATGCCAAGTAAGGCCAGTCCCAGGGGGACTGTCAAAAACCAGCACRACCCAGAGCAGCCCTGAGGCTGTTCTGAATTGCACCAGGGGTTAAACCTGCCTCCAGCCAGCCTCAGGATTGGGGGTGTACATATAATATGGCACAGCCCACTGTCTCCCCACTCTGCAGTAACCTGACTGATATTCAAGTGTATCTGAGAGCAAATTTCCTTGAATGAGGTTAGTTTGGATTCACAGTGAGGTAGTGGAGCCTGGTTCTTTAGCTCTGACTTTTGCAGAGGTAAAGTCCATCCAGGTTCTCTCTGTCAGCCACCATAAACTGTGCCAGAAGAGCATCCTTGATTTTCCCCAGCTGTGGCCTATGCCCAGATGTACAGGTGCAATGTACAGACTTAGCTATCCGTTTGCAAATACATCCACAATATTAGTCCCTGCTAATACTCCCAGGGTATGTACAAGTAGGGAAAAGCATTGCATTTTTAAGTGGGCATCTACTTTTGGAGGATGTATTCTGTGCTGTCCAGGGCTGGGAAATTTCTAATACTGGTTAATTATCTCCAAGATGAAGGGTTTAATTGGGAATGTCACAAGCTAAACTTTCTTCCCTCTGAAGAGCTGTCTACCTCACATGGTGCTCTGAGAAATAATAGACAGCAAACTCAGTTCAATTTTTATTGTTTATTTTCTGTTCTATAAAAATGCAAGCAGTCAGGGAAATGTGATCAAATGTGTCTGCTATGCTTCCACCCATGTATCCAGTACTTTTGTGACGACACCCAGACTCAAGTGAGAGAATGATGATAAAGGTCAAGTGTGGAGAAACCAAACTCTAAACAATAATGTATGATTTATAACATACAGTGAATCTTATCTGGGTCACACTTTTGAAGGGCCCCATTTCTCAACTCCTCTAATTCTTGAATTAATTAAGTTCTCACATCCATTATTTTGTTTTTCTTTTGCTACGCAGCTCAGAACACAGAGATGACAGGCTGAGTGATGCACTTCAAAGAGGTGATTCTTCTTGCACTGTGTGAAAGAGCTTTCAAAAGTTAGCCTCATCTTTGCAATAACAGGAATCAGGGAGCCTCCTCACTGCTTTGACTTCAGTCTTTCTCTTACCCTGCTTACTGAGTCCTCTCCCACAGCCTTCCTTATGGCCTCTACCCAGACTTCACTTGCTTGACCTATAGAGTTGGAAGTCCTTCCTCAAAGTATGCTCATCCAAAGGGGATTAAGAGCCTTCCTACATCCTCTCAGGAATGTGTGATTATACTTGGCAATGGACTCTTCCCAAAGAGAGGACTACATAAGGAAAAAGACATGCTTATTCTCCCCGTCATTCCCATCGCTTGCATAGACCTTATCAGTCTTCCTGCACAGATGCTCAGATTCTACTGTTGCAAGTGCAATAGAAGTACACAGCCTGACTGAAAAGCTAAATTGTTATCTGCTTACAGTCATATCTTCCAGTTTTTGTCTACAGAGGCCTTGATCCAACAAAATGCCCTCCTGAAGAGCATCCTCAATGTATCTTCTGCATGGGCAGTCATCTGAGCTCTTCGCAGGCTGCAGTCTAAATCATAAGCTCAAGTTCAGGAAATTTCCTACCAAACTCCTGTGGCTTTTGAGAAAAGAGAAAACAAAACTCATAGTAAATTGTTAAGGGCAATCAAAARTTAATTCTGCAATAAATCTATATGCAATCCGTCCACTGTACTCCTGTGTGTTTACTTATATTTGTAAGATTTGTTTTATGAATGATTTGCCATTAATGGAGAAAAGAGAGATTAAGAAACAAAAGCTGTAGCTTCAATCCATCATTAGGGAATTAATCAATTGGCAGCCTGTGCAGACAGCTATTTAGATCTGTGGCCTGAACAGCTTAATTGGGGGAAACATGTTAAAAGGGCTAGAATGATGTTCAAAGTAGCATAAATTAGCCCATTTTGGACCCATCATATGGTTTAATTTAACAACTTCTGTACCTGAGTTTGGCAAGTGATCATATCTCATGAGCTTCTTTGCAGCTTCCTAACCTGAGATAAAGTGTATTTCCATCTGAAAATTATTAACTATAAACATTCAGCTAGTTAAGAAGGGGAAAGGGAAAGAAACCTTCTAGATGGCGTGGGGAAAGTGTCAGCATTTGGGGTTGTTTGGCCAGCCTCAGGTGTTTCTAGCCATTGCTATGTGTGAGAACGTAAGCAGGTTCAAGGCCTCTTGCCATCTTAACTCGCAGATCTCTGGTATAGCTGATGAGGCTRGGATGCTCCTTGTGCTCCTACCCGGACTGGTGCTACATGACAGGTTGATACGTTCCTTTCAGAACAGGAGGCATTTCAGGCATCCCTAGTTTTCAAGCCAGTTTGTAAAGCATTTTGGTATTTGAGATGGACTCTATAAAGGCACTTCTTCTTGGGTGGAGAAATCTACATGGAGTCAGAGCTGTGGGCTCAGACCCGTTATCTTTCATTAGAAATGAGCGAAAATTCATAAGAGCAAATGTCCCAAACATTTTCTGGGATCTGGAGCTGGAGCTGGCACTGAATTCATCAGATATAGCTTGTTTATGATGGRCCCAAACAAATCCCCGCAAACTCCCTAAACCCTCGGGTACTTCAATTCTGGGACTAGTTCCAGTGCTGAATTTTTCAGTCTCAGCACATTGCTGCCCCTGATGCAATCAATGCTCATATGTTCTGTTGTTCATTCAGTTGAGACGCCGTAGTTCTAGCTCATAATCAAGAGGTTATTTCTGGTTACCTATCAGAGTGTCAGAGCGAGGCTGCCCGGGGACTTGGAAACAACACCATTTAGCTTTAAGGTTCTAAATGTTTCAGCGTCTTTGCCAGGCAGCACCCTGACAACACGGCTAAGCCCAACTAACCTTATACATATATTGTACATGACGTTTATTTTGGAGCAGACTTGTTGCCCTGCATTCCGAGCCTCGGGAGGCATCATGCCATCCTTTTTATTCGTCAGGAGTATGCCTAAATCCCAGAGTTGGCTAATTTGCAGCCTGGCCACATGCTTCCTATCTCTGAAGGAAAAAGCAGAATGCGGCATCCCGAAGCAGTTCCAAACACAGTTGTTTTTAGCCAGGCAGGTTTCAAAGATGCTTGCTGACAGCACTGGTGATAACTGTATTTCAAGCTCCAGTAGAGACTAAACAGTCCTCATGCAATTCCTGGCCTGAATCCTTTCCTGATGGGTCAGAACAATTCAGTCTTTGGGTTTTAAGGACTCAAAAGATTGCATATTCTACATGATCAGTGTTAAATTGTTTGGTTGTTGAGCGTCCAGCTCTGATCTCAGTTCCTCCAGAGGTAAACATGAGTTGTTCTGAATTTCTCTGAACTTTCAGCAGTTTAATAAGATGAGAATCTGGTTATCTTTTTCTGTCAATGTGTTCTACCTGTGTTAGACTGATGCACCTGGCTTACAAACAGCTGGCTTCTTTTAGAAAATTTTTTTGTCCATTTATTCACAACTAACTATTTATGCATTGATACTTGTAACAGGATTTGGTTAAGAGAATCTCTTTCACAGAGCCCTCTGCTTCACTGATTGTATATTTTGACAACAAAACCAACCAAATTGCAGGCTGAAGTTTGGGATATATCACTCTTTATATCACTCTTTATATCACTCTTTATATATCTTTATTCTTTATCACTCTTTATTCTACTGGCACTAACTTTAAAAATAAATTGCAACACTTTGTTTCTCTCCCAAATACGGTGGCAGTTACAAAGAAAAAGCCACACCAAAGYTGCCTCAAAGACAGGAGGTACAGGTGAAAGTGCTCATTTCAGGGGAATGTTAGCACAGGACAAAGACTCAGGAAAAAAAATGTCCCTCCATGTCATCTCTCAAACCACTGGAACAACAGTAACATGCAGCCATTGCCTGCAAGAAAGTAAAATAAAGCCACAGATAATGCAAAATCACAAAATGGTATGAATTATTTAAATACCATGCTAAACCAACTAAAAAAGCTGCCTAATGACTGAGACAGGGAGGGGCTCAGGAGCAAAGGTTTAGGCTATGTGAGCACTTCGTTAGAGCTTAAGCTAAATAGTAGTGCAGTCAAAGGATGTTGCTAAGTATCTTCAGTACAGAATAGTGCGGAGTCCAGGCAGGCAACTTATTTATCCTCAGTTCCTTGAGGGGGAAGGATGAGAACATCTACATCATAAGACATCTTCTGCAGCACAAAGCAGCTTTCTTAGCATTTGGCACTTTCTTTCCTAGCAGGAGCACACGCATTCTACCAGGAGACGTTCCTCCACGCATGCAAAGATGGGAATAAACCATCTCTAGCGGGCACAGCAGCCACTGGTCCAGGTATACGTGTTCCCTTCATGTGCTTTTGCCTGTCACAACAGGGTCAGCTAGCATAAGACAGCTATTSTAGAAGCTCGGTCTGAGTGTGGGAGCCAAGAAGTGGAGGATTTGCAACCTTGTGCAGTGAATCATTTCAGGATAAATAAATAATACAGCTAGGTCAGGACAGGGACTAGAAAAGTAATCTTTTCACTCTTCCCTTAGCCCTGTACATAACACTGCATCTGACAGGATACATACCTTTCCCTTTTTGTAGTTAAAAGATAGCATTAGCTACTCAGAGAAGCAGTCTTTCAAATTTTGCACTTTAAACACACTCAGTGTTTCATAAAGGAAAAGAAAAAAGATACAGTCTCAAATCCTTCATGGTTCGAGCYCACGTTCCTATAGCTGATAGAACTACACAGACGAATGTGTGTATTTCAAGACCCATTGGCTTTCAGAGCTTTTGCCTTCATATTTTGGTTATGGAAAACTACATCTCGAGAAGTAAAAGTAAAATGGAGACTCTCAAGGGAAGAGCAGCTGGCTTTCATAGCATAGGAATTTCTATCGCTTTTGGTCAAATTGGTACTTTCCTTTTTCCAGGTAAATATGAAACCATGAGCTGAAATGTGCAAGGTTAATAGCCAAGAAGGGCTACGGAAGCTCCCCAGGAGCTTACTGACCACTCCAGGAGAGAAGTCAAGTCACAGGAAAGCAGCCACAAGCAAATACATCCTGTTGTCAAACTTCTTACCTGTAAGAAACTCCATCACTAATCTCAGTAGCCTACAGTGAAATTATTGCAAGAATTTTCCTGTTTTATTTTGCAAATCCCACTGTACAATGTATGTTCTGTGCAAGTTTCCACAACATCCAGCTACTTTCAAAGTCAGGGTAGAAAAAAGGATAAATGTGGAATAGTCATTATTTGAAAGATGTCTGTTTACATTTACAAATTGGCCCACTTAAACTAAAGTAGGGGTGTTTTGCTTTTAGAAATTAAGGTGCTTAAGGAAAATTTGTCATAGAAATGGAATTCATTGCTCAGTTTTGACTAGATTGGTTTTTTTTTACTGTTCTTGTTCCCAATCTCTGTGTATACTACTATAAATATCTATAGTTCTTTCAATAATATTTTTGTCCCCTGCTAAAATGCGTTTCCCCACTCACCTGATTTTGTACAGAATGAGTAAGAAGTGTCTAAGGCTTGTAGCAGTACCTTATTTAAAACATCACTTCTAATTGAACAAATGTGGGCCAAATCTAAACAGTATGTCAACTTTAGCAGTTCAAGGAAAATTATATGTCAGATACCATTACAGTCATATGATGCAGTAGAAGGAAATAGGCAGTAATCAATATGTTATATTATTGAATTGGGATTGACTTCTATTTGGCAACTAACCATTAGTCCATGTAGACATATCAGCTCAGAAATGCTCTGTGAAAGCCAACTAGCTTTGCTTAGACTTTTGGATAATCCTCAAATAGTATGAACCCATTAAGYTAGGTACTGTTTGAGTTTTCTTATGCATTTTCTTACTTGTGAGCAGAAAGGTTATTTTAACATTTTTTTTTTCCAAATTGAAATGGCTAAGAGTGCTACAGGATGATACAAGTCAGCATTCATGTCTTTATCAAACAATACAGGTTCATAACCTCTCCACCCAAGCTATAGTTTTGCTCTACCATAGCAGCTACTAAATTATTCCCAGCTAAACTCCCTTTCACCATGATTCATTTTACTAATGGAGCATGCCTCCTCTCAAATCCAGAAACCAGGCCTCCCTGTTGTGAAGAACTAACACCCCATCAGCTCTCATACCCCATGTCTAGGACTATATAATCCATGCTATGTGCCAAGCATAATGTGTGTGCAGTTTTATCAGAGCTATTGCTACCAGGTTTGGGGTTGATTGGCTCAGATGGATGAAGCAAAGTAGCAGCTGGGAGGAGCTATTTGATTAATAATAAATAGATACAAAGATTTATGATTAACATAGAACATCTTAATGATTTACCATAGCAATGAAACCAATAGGCTGGTATTCCAATCTGATTTCTACAAATTTGTATAATCCTCAGGGTAAAACAATTTAATGTGCTGTCTCTTTTATAGTTACAAAAGGCCTTTCATATGATCAATTATACATAAGAGTATAATAAATGTAACTTTCTTCATACTAATCACATCTAACTTAAATTCTCTTGTCGGTCTTTGGAGTGYATGTAGCATTCCCCATAAAGTTTTTAGTCTCAGCTCTTAGCAAAAGTTAATATACCCAGAACTTCCAAATAAATCATCAGTACAAGGGTCTTCACACTAGTAAAACTGTTCAGATAATACAGTTTATTAACAAAGCACTCCCTCCTGCTAGCCAAGCCCCTTGCTTAACACAACAAACTCTCTGCTTCATATGAAGGGGTTGTCTGGAGGTTATGGCTCTGGATTTTTTTAAGTTTAGGTAAGTAGTGCTGTGTTAGGACAATGCAAGACTAACATAGTGGTAATATACTAGTAATATTTTTCCCCTCTAGATACATGTCATCAGTAGATCTCAACTAGGAAATGGAGCTACATGCACACACAACCAGTCTCAAAGGCCATATGGCTTATTAAAGATTTCAGACTGAAATTGCCATCTAATGTCATTTCARTTTTCTAATTTCTGTAGAATTGCATTTTATACAAAAGAAAACTACATGAAGTCCTTCCATCTGAGAGAGAGAGGATGTATAGTACACACATACACTGGAAAAAAATCACATTTAGATATAGAAGACTATAATAAAGAAGATAGCAGCAGCCAATAGCAGTAGAAAGAGGCTGTGGAAAACSTCCTCCTACTGTGTTCTAGTCACCTATTTTGGCACGCACAATGTTCTCTGGGATGCATAGCCTCAGTATGAAATATGTGCTCATTCATGAACCAACATCCACAGAATTTTCAATGGGTGAGGAGTTAGCTGGAAAGTAGCCAAGACTACTGAGCAGGTGAAAAAGAAGAAAAAAATATGGAGTATTTGAYAGCTGGAAAAAGGAGATTTGGCAAATGGCTCCTGTTGGCTATAGTGAGAAAGTATRTTCTCTAAAAAGCATTCCATACGGGGCATTGCAGACCTTCAAAATTTTTGCTAAGTGCTAAGACTTTGGGACATGCCTTGAAAACAGTTACTGCRAATGTCTGGAAGACTTTTGACCTGATGGAGATCTTTGTCTTATGAAACTTTTTCAGTTTCGAAGAAAAAAAGGAAGACAGAGCAAAGGATGCAAGAGAGATTATTCACAGGCAGAAACATAGGGATCTGTGTGTAAAAACACATATATAAGAAGTACATCCATGTCTGTGATGTGATTAACATCTTTGAAAAAAAGATAGTCAAAGCAAAGCCATTAGGGGTTCTTTTTTACTTCTTGGGGTTCTTTTTATTTCTTTCTTTTCCAAGGTGCTGGATTCACTTTCTCTCTTTTAATCCATGTGCCAAAACTTCATATTTTCCAAGCAAATGCTCAAATTCTGATGCACTCACCAGTCTCCAGGAAATGGTGCTTTAAGAATCCTCCCTCTCAATGTTAAAGACTCTTCAACAAAATCAAAGTTACTTGAGTAGCACAAATAACATTGAGTTAATTGCCTATCATATGGTTTTGTAGTATCTGCATGCATTGTCATTGGTGTACTGTTGTGAGTTGACCTGGCTTTTGAAAATCGTGCCCTTAAAGTCTGGCACATTTTTGGAACCAGGCTGTCAGTGGAGGAAAAATGAACTGGAACATCATAATCTACTTCAACCATAGTAAAGAGAGAGACATCTGGTAGGCCACTTGGCAGTCAGCCAACAACGAAAACCTCAATTAAAATAATGAACATGTTCTCAGGAGTACGTCGCCGAACTGAAGAAGTTATAAGTCTAGCCTGTTTCTTGAAAGTTGGCTGGAAGTGGCAGCAGTGGGCCTTCATCGTTGCTGTGTGCCACAGTAATGTACTATAGGCCATAAAATTGCCATGCTAAGTACACCTGCAGCTGGATAGANAAAAAAAAAAAAAAAAAAAAAAAAAAAAAAAAAAAAAAACAGGTTAGAGGAGTAACAATGGAATGGTTTCACACTTCTTAAAGCTGTGCAAAAGCCAGACCAACTTTCCTATACTAACAAAGTTAATGTAATACCCCAGTCAGTCTGGAAACCTGCTCACCCTGAGTTCCTCCATAGCTGGTCTTGCAGCTGTGCTAAGTTACCCCAAGCTTTTCCTAGGAAACTACACAAGATGTTCTGAGATTTCTGACCATAAAMGTCAGGGCAAAAAGGATGAAGTCAGCCTAACTTACCTCCTAGTGCAGATCACCAGCTTCTTCTGTCTTGGGTGTCTAAAGAAGGGACATGAATTACACTGGTCATCCCTTCCCAGAAGAATCCCTAAAATAGAAATCAATGATGTCCCAACCCTTTCAAGAGCAAAGGAAAGGTGACAATAGAGCATAGCAGATTTCTCTTATTTTGCCTAGGATAATCCAAACCGTGATTTGACTTATCGTCAAAGAATGAATTAAATTCCAATAGTGATGACATCCATATTTGGATGTCACTAACCCAGCCCATCTCTAACAAAAATGCACTTTTAGAGAAGATCCTCATCAGTCTATTTGCAGTGAAAAGAAAGTGAAATAAAATGCATACCCTAGCCCAGTTTAGGAATTCAAGAGAGTAATGGATAGGCAGTAGATGTGCTACATTTAAATAAGAGGTTGGACACAGCAAAATGTGTCACCTAATGAGGCAGCGCCGCTCCTTCCTAAGACCAGTTAGAATTTGTAATGGTAATTGCTCTCTGGCATTGAGAGGTCATTACAGCTTGAGATTAAGATGGGCAAATTATTACAGGCAGATCTTTGGAGACTCTGCTGCAGAGCCATTATTACAAACACAAAATGATCTCGAGACAGGACTTGGAGAAGACCTCACTACAGTGCTCTTATGGTGAAATTGCACTGTGAGACTACAGTAGGAAATAAGACTGCAGTGCAAGTCTGTGGAGATTAGACTCAATTACGATGTCAAAACAAACTGAAACAATGTCAATGCAAGTTATACCATTAAGGTTGAGACTTAAACCTAGGAAAGCCAGAAAATTCTGCATTAAACCTGCCACATTACCTTTAAATCACACCCTTGTGCTAAGGTGTTGTAGCAGGTAGAGACCTTTGTTAAATCGTCTCACAGCTCTGGGTATTGTTACATACTGCAGATGATCTCTGTACAAAATCATCRCAGTTTCATTGCACAAATGTTTAAGTGATTAACCTGAAGTGTTTGACCTATAACTGAAGATTCAACGAAATTCAGGATTGCAGTGAGAACTCCAGGTTAACAATTTATATCTCACTAGGTGCGTTGTGCCCATATTTTATAAATGTAAAGGGCTTGATCGCTTGTACAAATAAATTGACCAATTTAGGCACTGTGAGATGAGATAGGAACAGAGTTTCCAACATCCTAGTTTGTGGTAATGCCCGGAGCATCAATAGGAATTATGCACTATTGTGCCCAAGCTAGATAAAAACATGCTAGGAGTTGCTCTTACTTCTCCTAAGAATATACCGCCTGGCTTGAAATAAGAGGTAAAGAGTATGACAGAGCATTGATTTTTTGCAATATGTAGAGAGGAACCCTGTCGAGTAAAATGTAGATATGTACCATGGCCTGCCTGGGTGCTACGAATTGTAAGCATGGGGCAGAAAAGAAAGAGTGGGATGCAGGGACCAAAGAAAAGATCTTAAAGTTATCTAGACTGACTCCCTCAAGGAGGAAACTTTTATGCGAATGACCACATAAAGCCTCCCATTAAGCTTTAAAAAAATTTAACAAAAAAGAGCTTAAAAAAATATCACCACTCTCACAAATGAGCAGACTGTCTGGCACATGAGTAATAAAAACAATTAAAACACTGTTGTCTGAAGGTTTGATTCAGGGAGAGATTGAATATATTCTGCAAGGTATCTGCACCCATTAAGTGGACTGCAATTTGAGGGGAACGCACAACCCCTTGGGAAATGCTCAGCACTTCAGAGGCTTGGGGATCCAACACTCAGCACAACAAAGCACAAGCACCCAATTTTCACATCTCTTGTTCATTGCATAAGTGCTTTTTCACAAAACAGGACTAGTGCTGCGAGCACGGATTGCATCCATGACTGAAGACTGATAGGATCAGCCCCAAGGAATCCAGGYCCTAAAAGGGCCAGACCTAGCTGAAGGCCTGGAAATCAAATTAAGTACAGAAATTTAGAGGAGAGCAAGAGCAAAAGCTCTGCCACTACACTTCAAACATGTTTTGGCAAATGCTTTCTATAGGCCATACGCACCTCACAGATTTGCTTCATACTAAAGTATTAGTTCTTTTGGATATTGAAACTATGAAAGTTTAAATGGTGTTGGGCTGGAGATGTAGCTGGTATAAATTGGCTCATCTCCAGTGACTTTAAAGGAGTTGCATCATTTTTTGTCAGCTATTGATCTGGCTTATAAAACCTGAGTATTGTTTCCTACAGAGCATACCAACTGAGCTGATAGCCTACACATTGACTTTTCTTTTGAGACAGTACAACTGTATGAAACATCTTGGATTCACTTAGCAGGGGTTCCACAGATAGTTTATTTCTTCAGTTTTGTTTCTTTTGTATTTGGCAATGTCTGAGGCCTGTTCTGAGATCTGTCCTGAAACCAACACAAATCCAACTCATTTTGTATTGGCTCATTTTGGAATCCCAAGTTTCACTCGATGTCCATATATGTGTCCAAATCACAGCAAACTACTCCCAGACTCACCAAAACATCCSTAAATTTGGGCTGAGTTTGTCCCCGAGCTAGGGGATGTAACTAAAGCTCCTTGGTTTTTGCTATGAAAATTTCATGCAGTTTTAAGTATATATCCACTGTGTTGATGTCACTGAGAGAGATTCCTTCTGTTATTTTATATTGGTGTTATCCACTGTGCTAATTATACCAGCATCACCATGTGCATATTGATAATTAGCAAGAAAGTCACTCTTCAAAAATACGTGGCAACGTCTCTCTGACTCATTTGCTAAGAAGGTAACATAAATGAAGTGCAACACCATGATACTTAGCTCTGAGCTGCAATCATCTTTATTAATTGCTTAATGTAGCAACATTTACTGCAGGAAATGCCATCCTGCAAGGTCCTCATTAGTTCCTCAGAGATGCTGAGGGTTCACATGTCCCACTGAAATCATGTACAGCGGTGGGGACTCAGGATCTCCAAGGAAGTACTCAGAATTTTGCTGGTTCATACCATTAATAATGTCTGTGGCCCTAAATAAACTCAACTCACGATGAGTGCTGATGCACATGCTGAGGAAGAAGATTTGAGGACGACTGTCAACAGCTGAGGAACCAAAGGAGGAGTTGGTCATGCCAGATAAATCTCAAGATCCCAACAAAGAAAGTGAGCATTGGGACAAACACCCACTCAGCACCTCAAAACACTCCAGGAAAGTGATTTTGCCTTGTTTGTAATCACAGTGAAAAACCCACATTACTCTCAAGAGCAAAATAAGGAGGCTAAAGAAAAAGAAACTTCAACCTGGAGAGAAAAATGTACAAAAGTGTATAAAAGGGGAAAATAGTCAGAAGTACCTTATCAGAAGTAACTAAAAGCAAAAGGAGAACTCTAGATACCATGGTGAAGCATTAGAGAAAAAAACCATAATGCTGTACGGTTACAAGGAAATTAGAAGAAGGAGAAGAGAAGATGTAAGAAACAACAGAAGAGAATAAGAGTGGAAGATAACAGAGAGCAAGTAGGGGAGAGAAAATAGGAAATAGATGTTGAAAATCTTCCATGTTAAGAAGTAAACTTCAGGATATGACTAATAGGCCTTCCCAAGCTAACATAAAGGGGGCCAATGCTGGTTTTCAGTACATTTTGTAAGTAACTTTGTTGGGCAGCAGTAAGTGCATTCAAAGACAATTTAGGTGCTCAGCATTGCTGAACTGGCGTTTGAAAGGGGGTGTGTGTCCTGAAGTTTTCTTACAGTTGTTTCAGTCAATGATCAGACTGGAGGAGCTTATGCAGCTGAACTCATGGCTGGATATGTAAAGGCAGCCTAGCTATAATAAGAAAAATCACTATATTGCTAAATATAACTATTTCCGATAGATTTATTTGCTGATGACTGGAAAGATACTCATTTATGTGAATGTCAGAGATAATGCAGATCTTCCAGCATCATGGGTCTCAGGGCCAAATCCATCCCACATACTCCACAGAAAGCTGAGTTAGCSTTTCTGTGGTTTGGACTCCAATATCAGTGATATGTCTGAGCAAGAAGAAAGTTTAGGTCATTCATTGGCTTTGGAAAGAGCCACAGTGGACAGATCAGCAGGGCATAATTCTCCTGTCTTGATCTTGGTACCTTCACCAAAGGCATAGGCAAAATATTCTAAAACTCTACTGACATGAGTTGATGGCTTGGCCAAATGAGGTTCAGGTCTAACCTAGGGAAACTAGGTGCAAATTTAGACTTAGGTTTATTCTCCATCTGTAYATGTTCGTACCCTAAGCAGCATCAAGGTATATTTAATATCTATTGAAAAGTCTGAACTGTGACTCTTTCTGTCCTGTAATCAGTTCTCTAAGGAGCTGACTTTGACTGACTTTCAGATAGTGAAACGAACAGCTTTCTGGCCCAGAYCTGCTATTCAACTGGATGGTCAGATGAGGTAAAGGTGGTTGAAAATTCACTTTTTCATATGCTTAATCAAAGAATTTTATGCCTACCAGGTCATTAACGAGCATCACTTCTGGGGTCCTGTCATATACACGGTTGTTGTGACACCGTGTTACTCCCAACAATATGCAGTGTTCAACTCACTCCCCTCGCTTCCAATACAGAAAACTCTGCTGTACCACAGGCTCCCTTTGCACACAGGGTAAACCTTCATGAGACCTGTCCTAAAATCTGTGGGTACAGTGCAGCAAAGCAGTTGGCTTGTACTAGAGGAAATAGCAGTTTCGGTTCTCAGTTTGGCCTGGCACCCAAAGCAGACCCACAGAGCAGCCCAACCCTGCTATGSGGCAAGTGTTGGAAAGCAGAAGGGTAGAATTACAGCACAAGGAGGAATAATATTAATAACAGGCAGGCTACTGCATGAAAGTCCCAGCGCAACACTTTGAGATGCATCCTTACATGTCTTCTATCATTTTACTTAAGATATCATTAACGTAGAATAAAATRTATCTCCAAAGTAAAGAATTGCTTCTGAAACAATACCGTGGTTGATGTTTCTGCTATTGATCTTTATCCAGCTGTTGTATATACATCTATGGAGCCGCTTGCTTTTTGCTGCAGATTGCATCTGCTGTTGGCAAGTTATGAACTTACACATTTTAAGCAGCACTAATTCGAAGTGAATGCCTTATAAATAATCCACACAAACAATCTTTGACATTAATACACATTTAGTGATACTAAACCCAAGCAGATAAAGTTCACAGTGGTTCAAGAAGAAGACCTACATCATTTGTGGCCTTTAAATCCCCTGAGGGCTTTAACAGAAGAGAAAGGCCATGTTCTTAATGCCACCTCCAATTACATTTCCTTCCCTGTTTATTTTTCTTCTCCTTCCTTCCCCAGTAAAAATATTCAGTCTGGTTTTACATGGGTGGAGTGGAAAATGAAGGAACTCTTTAGAATCTTTTCATGTGTTCTGAAGGCAGGATTGGGCTGGTTAACTAGAGGCAATTAAAATAAACAGGAATTTAGGCTGATGTATGTAGTCAGAGAGTATGGTTTAGGTTATAATTACATTGCTCAGGCACATAATTGATGGGTCTAAAAAATACAGGTGTACAGTACTGACTGAAAGACCTCTATGGAGTACAAAGAACATGGTGATTCTTGAAATCCAGCCCTCAAGTGTTCAGTGTTTTCATTTGAACAGCTGTGCAAAGTGTTTGCGATGCAACCAATCCTCCTCCTCCTCCTTCCTAACCTACTAACTTTGGGGTTTCACTATAAATTTTAAAAGTTCAGACATTGTTTATGAAATAGGTCATAAGCCTTTGAAAGATTGAAAGCTAAGTTATGATTTTACATCAAAATCATGGACATTCATCATTTTGGAGAGTTCTRATGTAAAACCACAAGATAAATAAATGCACTATATGTATATGCATGTGCATATATGCAACTCTACTGAGACTTGAGAATTTGGGTTCATTTGAACGTAAAGCTCAGAGTAGAATATGGGACACATAGCACCACCTAGACTGAAATTGAAGTCAATCTTTGTGAAATAGAACTGCTTATTTACACATGCCTCTGCTTGTTTGGTTGCGTTTGTCTGTCTTTCAGAAACTAGCAAAGCTGCTCATATTTTCAGAGAAAAAGAGAATTATCCACTTTCGGAGACCATGTCCCATTGTATTCAGCAGCAGTCTTGCTGTTGACCTCAATGATATTGCTGAGAGAATTTGCAATGAATAATTAATCTGATGAATTTCGCCTACTTTTCTGCCTGCGGAATATCTGAGGGCAGATTATCCTGTCTTCAAGCATATTTATTTGAAATTACTTAACACACTTCTTTTTGTGAAYTGAGGAATGATTCTCTGGGAGTATCTGTACTAAGCCACAGTCTTGGCAGCCTTGGCTGCCCACACTGGTACTCTAAGAGCAGCCCACCCAGCAGAGAGGCATTATTTGATGTAAGGTACTCACTGAGTAGTATGGCAAAATATGGTCTTGCACAAACTAGCTTGGTCAGACAAAGTATGCTATGTTGGTTTTATCTTTTGGCTACATTTTCAGAAATTTCACACAAAATTAAGTTACATTTTGTGTTTGTGAACTTCAAAGCGCATATTCCCTTCACTTTGTAAGGTTATTCCCTGTCACAGATTTATTAYCATGTAGTCTGAGCTGGGTCCCTTGCACTGTCCAAGAGATTGTGCAGTAGGGGTGGCCACATCCCACTTACCCGCTGAAGTGAGATTTTTCTCAGCTGTCAGTGTTGTGGAAGGATGTTTGCTTCTCTCTTTGTAAGAGTTGATTTGGAATAATCTTCCTCATGCTGCTTTATTCACCCAGCTATTTCCATTTTCAGCCATTTCCCTGCTTTTGACATTTCTTTCTGTTGYGTCCAAATCCTCTTGTACCCTGGTAACTCCAGTCATAGCTACCCCTTAGCGAGGGCCAGCGCAGGTGGGAGTAAAGCAGTGGAGGGGATCTTCTATGGCCTAGCCAAGTAAAGAGGTGGTATCCATTTGCATGCTGGAGAAAATATCYCAGTAGCATCCTCTGTCTAGGCCTTTTCAAAGGGAAGTAGCACTTAAATGGCCCTGGCAGTGGCTTCCAAGGAAACAGGTGCCTCGTCCTGAGGCTCTGCTCAGTGACTGCAGGCTAGTTTTCCCATTTTTCTGCTTCCTCTCCATTCTCATGCCTTGATAATGTTTATTCCAGTTCTTCATGACAAAAGAGGGAAAAAATGAGGCTCAGTATTTATGATGCTAGCCATTTGCAGTAAGTGAGGGAGAAGMGCAGCATCAGTTCTTGTGGGGACTTCAGGTATGCGCAGACCTGAATGTGTGTTGCGTATCAGATATACCTGGTCAGATATGCGTGGTGGTAGGAGGCTGACACATAGCCTTGATGGCAAAGGTGTCAGATTTCCTTCCATTTTTGCCCTGTTGCAGGCAGAACTGAGCATACACAGCTGTCCACACCTGCACCAYCTGTACCATGTTCAGTGTATCTCCATGGAGCTGGAGGCTCTTGGATGTGACTATTCAGATCTCATTCTCTAAATGGATATATATCACAGAAATATTGGAAAATGCAGACTGGTCGTTTTTGTTGTTTTGCCTCTCCAATTTTCAAAAATTAAGAAAATTAAAAATGTCACCAAGGTAAGAGGAGAAGGAGGATCTTACCTATGTGTATAAATGTCTGATGGGAGAGTATTAAGCAGATGGAGTAAGACTCTTCTCAGTGGTGCCCTGTGTCAAGACAAGAGGCAACGAGCACAAACTGAGTCACAGGAAATTCTGTTTGAACATAGGAAAATCCTCTTCMCTGTGAGAGTGACGGAGCACTGGAACAAGTTGCCCAGAGAGGTTGTGGAGTCTCCATCTTTGGAGATATTCAAAAGTGATCTGGAAAGGGTCCTGGGCAACATGTTCYAGGTGACCTGAYTGAGCAGAGGGATTGGACTAGATAACCTCCAGAGGTCCCTACCAACCCCAAATATTCTGCGATTCTGCAATTTCATCGGCACCATCTCTCCATTACTGCATTTGCAAGAGYAGTTAGATAAATACCTTGAAAACTCACTTCCTTGTCACTGCCYTTGGAGATAGTCTCTGATGATCAAACTGATACAACAGTAGATCTCTATCATTTTTTGCCTAAGATCCATTGTAAATGGGGGAATTGTGCAATATAGGACTTTAAGATGATAATATGACTTTAAGATGTACAAATACATAAGATTTCTTGGAATTATACACTTTACATATTTGAATGAGAGAGTTCTGAGAGATTCAAGGAACATTTCAGAGAGATTACAGGGAACACAAGGGAAATTTTTACTTAAAAATTGTATATACAGAGCTGACTTCAGACACCTGCAGAATAACTATTAAAAATTAAATTACTAAGCCTAAACTAACTAAAATGTCCTAATTCCCCTACCCACTCCAAACCTTGCTCAGCCAGTCAACGTCCCACGGGTACACAGCCTTCCAGAAGGTGACGGTGTATTTAAAGCACAGTAGTAATTATTCAGGACTCTACATTTAATGATATCTATGGCTGGCCCAGTACATTGGCTGTGCAGTGCTACACTGGAGAGTACATTTCAATCTCCAGACCCAGTTTCTCCTTCCCCAAGCTAGCAGATTCTAGGCATTTTGCAAGGATGAATACACTCAAATGTGGGACAAACGGTTGGAGGAAGCGYCATCCTCATACATTCAGTCCCTTCCACGTTTTCCTGGGCCTCTCTCTGTGCTTCCAAAGCCCCATGCAGGATTTGGATGCAAGCCCCACATGCGCCTACTGCTCACCTTGGAGGCATTCGTGACAAGGCCGTACAGAAGCACTGTCTTACTCTCCCCAGTCTGGAGTGAACCATTCTCATTTTCAGTTGCTATTTGCTATGAAAACAACGGCTTCTGGATAACAAGGGCTGACATGACACAGTCTGCAAATACTGTGTTGTGGCAGTCTGGAAGATAATATGTGTTGCTGCTGAATTCACAAAGGGGAAAAACTTTGAAACATTTTAAAAATGCAGGTGCACAAATTACTCATGCCAGGAGCAGCAGTGGCATTTTGTAATAAAATTTTGTGTTTATTCTCCACTGTTGAATACACATACCTTACAGTTCCCCAGAGAGCATTGTCCTGTGCTATCCAATGAACAATTTACAGATGGATTAAATACATGTGAAAAATGAAATAAAACTTGCAGATTTATAAGGGGCACATGATATCTTTGCAGTAGGTAGAAACTTGCATTGATATAAATGGGCAGTTGGTTTATTATGGAGTGTTAAAATTTTTTTATTATTATTTTTCCTTTGTGTTAAAAATTAGGTTGTTCTTCTATTAGGCTAAGATAGTTGAACATTAAAAATACTACTGGGTGTTCTGTGCAAAGGGCTATAAGCTACATCCAAATAAATAGCAAGCACTAACTACAATATAGAGCTTTTAAGTATTTTCTGTTTTGGTTGCTTAGCTTGAAAGAAATTTCCTTCTCATGATTCTGATATACTATATCTAAAATAAAGAAGTGGGCCAAAAATGTAATAATGACTTGAGAAATGTCTTTACTGAATGATTGCTGAGTCTGTGGATTCCAGCAGTAATTAATATAAGAAGCAGAGTTGCTGCAAACTCATCTATTGATCTGAAAATTTGAGTCTCCCTCATGTGACAGCTATCGTCTAGACTCTGCAAATTATTTTGAAGAATATTTTTTTCAATACAAATCGTTTAATCAAAACTCTTCTTGGAAAGTCAGGCTGTCTCATACTTTGCAGCAGCTTCTTGACTCAACTCTTGCCTGTGCTTCCTTTTCATTTGTAGMAGTTCCCAGTCGTAATAGCTAGCACCCGCACCACCTCTCATTCAGTCTTTCCTTCCTCCTTCCTTTCCCCAAATTCTTGATGAAGTTAAGCCAAATCTGAAGAGATCCCGAGACTCTGCAATTCCATAGCATTTAGCCTGGTGAGGAGGATACAAATGTCTTAGGTTCATGAGAAGTATTTAAGGAAAGCCTATGAGATTTGGCCCCTTGAGCCCATGAAAGTATACTCATACTGCTGTAAATCGTAGGGCTATTATGCAAGGGAAAGAAAAACACTAAAGGGGAAACAAAAATATATCCTTCAGTGTATTATGAATATTTTTCTTCTTTTCTATTTACTGCTGCTAACATCAAGCAATGGCATGTGTAGATTGATCAGTCTTTGTGAGCAGCATGCTGGGCTGATGGATCAGCAGTGGCATATGTGCAGCTGTGCAAGTCTGGTATCAAGGTGTTTCAGCCTGTCTGTGTTACTTCATTGCCCATCCAAGCCATCTTTTGTTTCTATTGTTGTAATTTCATCAATCATCAGGCAGGTGAAAAAAAGAAATCACAGCATTCCTCATCACGGGTCTGTGTGTCTCACTCACTCCTTCCCAGCTCTGGGCCGTCTCCAGCTCTCTCTGACRGCCATGCACTTTGCTTTGCCTTCATGAGACAAGCAGTTTGTGTCTGACTGAGCAAGGCTTTCTCTCACATTGGGTTTCTACATAGTTCAATACAGGGGATTATATCTGGAGGCCTTGATTCTGCTCTCTCACCTGGTTTACAAATACATAGCTCCACTGGTATTAGCCCGAATGCTATTTAACCTGTGGAGACGTTCAAGACATTCGMRTAACTGAAGAGTGTCAGCTGCATCKTTTTCTGGTGCTGCTTTTCTAGTGATGCCAAGAGTAACAAGCTGGCACACTTGGGAACAGAGAAATTCAGGTAAATGAAAACACTGTACAGAAATCCTCTGGGTTTCTATGCCTCTGGAGAGCTTGTATACCCTACAGACTGGCATGCCGGTGAGCAGTACCACTCAGAGTAAAGAAAAATGCCAACACAAGATGAGACATAAGCAGGCACAGTCTGCAACACAGATACATCAGAGACACACTCTTTACAGAATTTTTTTTCCTTCATGTGTATTTTGATTGTAGTGACATTTCATTTGCATCATAAATTGATATTTCTACCTATTGGTTTCTTTCACAGGTGCATTTTGACAGTACTGGAGGACACTTAGTGCAGGACACTTAGTACAGTATCTTTGTTAATACTAGAGAATGTGTAGCTGATCAATCCCATTAAACATATCAATTTATAATGCTGCCCAAGAAGTTTTATCTTAGAAACCAGATAACACATATTTAAAGGAGAAAAGAGGCAAAGAAACTCAGCAAATATAACATATTCCAAGTTTCTCTTATTTAAAATCAAACTCACCAGTATATTGGGTCTGCTTTGGATAGGAGCAGAGAAAAATAYGGGTGCTAGGACCTAAGCCAATGCCAGGTTATTTTGTCCCATTTCCAATATATGAGAAAATGGATAGGCAAACTGAATTGTCACTAGGATAAAAGATACTACAATGTCTCCAAGAAAGAGTCACCAGTCACAATCTCTTTAGAGTTGCTGGGCAGATGCTCCATTGTAATTTCAGCATTTAGTTTTGAATTTTGATGAAGAGTAGTCGCAGAACAACTAAGAAATTCTCTGCACTGTGGTTCAGTGGACGCTGCACACACATAGCTCCCCTTGATATTAGTACTGAAGAGTGGGCTGGAAAACATATCCAGGGTGATTCTTTAGGAATAACTTGTTCATCCGTAACCAAAACAAGAGTTCACCCCAGTATAAAGTTGCTGGTCATTGTAATACCTAGAATATACTGAATTTCGTCTTTCTCTGTTTTCTCCCTCATATGACTTTGAAGACAGTTACTGAGCTACTTAGTGGGAGAAAACCTGGGCCCTTAAACTTCTTTTGTGATTTAGYTTGCTATAGCATATTTTTCTTACCTGTTTCAGACACTTTACCTGTAAGCCCTCATTGTGATTATTTATTTATTTGTGTCAGCTATGTATTTATGCACCTAAGAGTAGTTGGCTTAATGATGCAGTAGGTGTAARTATGTGTAATGTTTGCATTTTAATGACAATTGCTTTGGAGCTTATATAATCACGATATTCAATGATACTCATAAAAAGAGAGGGGGAAAAACATTGCGTTCTTCTTTCATCRTTTCCTTTTCCTTCTGTTGAAGATCACATTATACACAGAAATCTTGGGCGTCAGGAGAAGAGGGAGATGAAGGGTCAGGATGGCAACAGTAGTGTTGACTTTGAAACACAATTGAGGTGAGTTAGCGTGTCCCTCTCCTTCAGGAAAGGTCACAGAAATTGCCACCGGTTAAGTGCCTCTGATGGTCTGTGAGACGTATTGCTCGTCACCACCTACAGAAGAGCATAACACACAGTTTAAACRCACTCCAGAGTCCAACCTCACTGTGTGTGTGCCCCTTGCCCTAAAATTGCCATTGTTTCTAATGAAATTACTGAAAGTCATACTTCAGTCCTCAGTTCTTCCTTGGTGCAAACTTGCTGCAAAGTTATTTTATCTGAGTAGCTTGATCCATTTGAAGTTAGAGAGCAAGTTTGGCCCTATCAGGCCTCGTGTTAGATCATTTGGATGGAAAAGTGAGAGGCACAAGAAAATTCCACCAATGATAACTTCACAATATCAAGTGCTTCATATGGTCAAATGACTAAAGTACCAAATAAGAGCTAAATAGTTAATATACACCATGGTGTATATTAATATATACATAATATGTTAATAGGATAATGTACACCACACAATTATAAAAGAGCTCTAGGAAAAGGTGTTATCCTACCTTAGTATTAATAATGAAAAAGCTATACAGTTATACAGTACTACAGAGTTGTACCTTCTGACCACACTTTTATTTCTGAATGGATACACTGTTTGGGGGGAAAAAGGAAAAAGTCTTTCTGATCTATTGTGCCCTCAGGACATAAGGATTACAGCGCAAATTATAGAGATATCCTTTTCATTCTCCTGCACTCATTACATAAATTGACAGCTTACTAATTGCAATGTCTTCTCCCTTGAATTAATTTATTTTGTCATTCTTTATTTCAGTCGTAATTGAAACACACAATTTGTGATGCTTTGTTATTGTTGGTTATCATTTGTGTTCTTTATTTGTGCATCTAAGGCTGCAACACTGGATCTGCTTTCACATTTCTACTTGTTTAGGATGAATGTGAACATATTTCACCCAAGACAGGGAAAGTGGCCAGGATTAAAGATGATTACGTATAAAGTATGTGGCTAATAGCCGCTGACGGAGGTTCAAAAGGTTTCCTTTTAGTCCTGCAGTGTACCATGCCAGTCAACAAAGGCTAGAATAGTGGCTGCAGCCCCCAAATGCCACTTACTAGAGAAGTATACAGCCTTGAACAAAACTAATCCTCCTCAGGCCAATTTCTTCACTGGGTCTTACTATATCATGCACTGGAGTTRGGAGATCTCAAAATAACCAAGAGGCAGCAAATTCATGTGGCCAGACTTTGATATCCATAGCTAAGGAAAGAYCTCATTTCATATTTATTCACCTCAGCATAAGATATCAAGGATACACGAACTCAGTAAGTGTGTTCAGTTCAGCCTAATTTCTCTGTGCCATAGCATTTGCTTTGCTTTCAATTCACCTTGTTTTCAGTGGGAGATCTTTCACAGATAGGTTTACTGGAGGAGTTCAAGGACTGAAGTCCTCCCACAAGCCCTGAGTGCTATATAACCCAGAGAGTGTGATCTTCCACCACGGCACAGGACTCGCCAAAAACATCGCAGCTGCATTTGCCTGTGAAACAGCAAGCTTAAGTTTAGCCACTCCATAGATATCTGCAGCTTGATATGCAACTCCTTTGAAGACCACATTGGACTTAAAACTTGCTTTACTTGTACTTACCTTTCCCCTTAAGAAAGACTTCTAACTCCATGAAAAGTGCTCTGGGGCTCAAGTGATAATCTGACACATGGGAATGGACAGAAGAGTAAGCAGGGCTAGAAAAATTACCAGATTTCTTCCTCACTCGGGTACCATACAGGAAACCTGTCCAATTTCCTTCCCTGCTTTTTTGCAGCCTCSCACCTCCACGCGCTCCCTCAACAACATCATGGGGACGTGTTGAGGTGGAGGGGTGCAGCCTGAACCTCTCYGGGCATGGCTTGATGACAGGACTGCTGAGTGCCCAGGCCAGCTCTGGGCTGCGGAGGCAACCCTGGCGCCTTCTGCTTAGGGAGCTCGGTGTGAGGTGCCTAGCAATTTTCTGGCATAGACTCCATGAAACTGAGATCATGTCTACACCGGGAATCCAGTGTTTGGCAGAGTAAATTAGCCCACATGGAAAGCCAAGCTGCCATAGCTAGGCTGTTTTCAGTGCTGGCACTCAGTTATTTAGGAATAAGTGTTAGTTAGTTAGGAAACAGCTGTATTTCAGTGAAGTATGGCATACAAACCCAGAGCAACCCAGGGTGGTTTTTTTCAAGTTACCTCCGAGGAGGCCTTTTGGTACCTAAATACACAGTTGGTTTTCCACTCAGGAGCTGCTGGAGAAGATTTTCTTTCAGCAATGCAGTCCAATCAGATAGGACAGAATCAGGAAGAACCATTACTAAATTCAGAAAATAAAAGTAAGATGATATAAAGACATGGCTACATTGGTGTGCTAAGGCAGCCAGGAAACTAGCCAGTTTCATAAAGCAGAATATTTTCTTGACTAAATAATTTCACTGATTACCCCTGGTAACTCTACCAATATCCATAACACCTCCCCAGCTTTTAGCTCTGACATGTGATCCAAGAGAAACAAATGAATAAAACCACCAGCCTTTGCTACCAAAATCCAGGGTCCATCTTTAAATCTCTTAACCTTTTTTCCAAAGATGAGATGAGTTGCCTTCTCTCAAAACCAATAAGCATTCAGCCCCTCTCTTCAAGCACCTTCCTTCATGAATAACTACTCACTGTGGGAATTCCCTACGGGGCTAATCATTCTGCTTACAGAAGGGACCTTGCCTTAGACGCTTTATGGATAGCTGGCCTTTTTAACTGGGAGAGAAATGCAGTTTCAGCCCTAAAATGGCTGTCCCTCCTTCTCATCTGTTCCACATAGATATATACCCCTCCTCATGTTAGTGAATTCTGTATTTTTTTTCCTTTTAGATTATCTCCTCCTTGGGGCAGGGGTTGTGTCTTGGTATGTTTCTGTGAAGTTCATATAATCAGATAGCTCTGATCTTGACTGGAGCCTCTTGACACTACTGTAATATAAATATTATATAACAGTTGGGAAATACCACGTCCTGACTTTTGGGAACTCTTTTTTTTTTCCCTCCACTCAGTATGTTACTCCCTTTGTTCTCAGAGGCAGTTGCTACTGCATTTTGTACATAGAAACACCCATGCAGAGAGAGCAAGACATAGGCATTTTGCCTCAATTTTTTTAAAGAGTTRTTTGATGCTCTTATGTGTTGCCCAGGGTGATATGAATCAGTGGACAAAATTTGGATCAAAGAGTGAAGGGGTATGATAAATGCCACTGATCAACWTCCAACTGTAGCCTATGTTATATGTATTTATACTACATCCAAAAACATCCATTAAGTGAACATTAAGGTTGCAAAGTAAGCACTGAAAAGTCAGAAAATGAAAGAATAAAGTTTGTCTTCATCCTGTACTCCTGAAAATTTGCACTACGAGACAAAACAAGAAACTTTAGGGGAGAGAAAAGGAAAGTTCTCTTGTTTTGGATCTGATCTTTTTTAACAATTCCAAAAATGTCATGGTCTTACTGTTTCTAACCCCAGCTACAGGGATTGTCACAACAAGTCCTCTTCCCTAYGGCTAAGGCCTACAGTAAACAATAAAATTAATTCTCTCATCATCTTTGCTGCTTCCCATCTCCAAAGTAGCTTTCAGGTGTTGACTCCTCCTTCAAAACTGAGGAAATGCATCAACTAAATTCCTTCTGTCTGACTCCATCTACATGTGGTTCTTGTTGCCCAAAATGCCCAGAAAAAGTATTTGCTCTTTCCCTAGCACTTCATGGTTCCCCCTAAACCCTCCTAACTCCTTTTTTCCTAAACCTCTTTCTTCACTAGTTTATTTCCTCTGTAAATACCCAACTAGAAGTGAAAGTGCATAGGTACCAGATCCATTGCTCTTATTGCCTGGGATGTACTTCTGGAGATCTAATGTAATCATGTGTCAAGTGAAGCCTGCTGCAAGGAAAGGGGAGCAATTACCACAAAGTAGCACCAAGAAATAGGTAGGACTCACTACAGTGGGAATCAGGCCACTGAGAGCCCTGAATTTCCAAGCAGAGAAACAGCACAAGACTAGATTAACAGGGCCAAAACCCAAACTGTATAGAAAGATGACTGAAGGATATAATGGCAAGAATATTGATATGACTGTGAAAAGACAATGAGAAGTAAGAGGAACATCACAGAAAATAATAACTGAAACACTGTAAAAATTGACCCACCACTGAATGAGAAAGGAAGAAAAGGAAACAGATACTTATGAGCTCTGCTTCAACATAAACTTTAAACAATTTTAATGTTAAGTANAAAAAAAAAAAAAAAAAAAAAGATAGAGATTACTGGGAAAAAAATCTACCTATGACCTAAAGAAATGTCTCCTAGTAGTAAAGATGCACAGAAAGTGCAGAAACAAAATCTGACCCAAATGTGGTCAGTACACAGGGGTACAAGTGTACTGGGACAAGTACACGGACTCATGCCAAAAGAGTTCGGGAACTGAGATGGGGCTGCTTTCGTTCACCCTCAGTCTCTGCTCCCAGGAGAGGTTCTCCCTCCTGACCCAGGAGAGAGACTAGCCTCCCTTTAGCACAGGCCTTTTGCCTTTTCTCTGTCAGTTCTGAGAACGGATCTTTTCCAGCATATTCACAAACACCCAGGTCACTATAAAGATCTCAGGATTTTAGCTGTCTTTCCTCCAGGACCACTAACTTTTCTTGCAGTGTGAATAAACTTTTGTGGTAATGCGGGACTTGTGCTCTTCACTTCATGTAAAAGCAAAGGACTCATTTGCTTTCCAACCAATAGTCCCATGGCCTATTGCAACACTATCCATTGCTCCTAGGAAGTGTTGATTTACCTCAGTCACGATCTGTTTCCATCTCTGTACTGCAAATATTCTACTGCTGCCTGCAAAGCTGGCAAATTGAAATAATTTCAAGGGATTTCTTGCACCTTCTCCCACCTGCTGGCCATTATTTTGGCATGTGCTGTTAGCCCAGTGTGTGCAACATCCTGTAATGTTTTGCTGGACTCTTCTGACCTCCAGCTCCTCTTTTATAGTAATTCTGGGTTCTTTGTATCATGTCTAGCATGCCATAGAACAGTCCACCCTCTATATGCTTCACTGTGACAAATCCTAATGTTTTCTTAAAGGATTAATTTGAAATCTGCCAGTAATCACTTCCAGGCTGTTTTGATCACAATCACAGTCTTATCAGGTCTCAGGTAGCCTTCTAAACTGTAAGACCTACTCTTCAGTCTGAGATCAGCCTCCGACGCTCCTATGGTTTTTCCTTCCTTTTTATTTTAGTAAAATTCCTCTCCTGTGTTTCATTTTTACATGAAATACAGTAACTCCTCAAATTTCTAAAATGTAGTTTCACGGTTAGACTTTGCTTTCCAGCTTAACTGCAATCTGGCAGACGCACCTCTTACTGTTAGAAGTAAGGCTGCCTTGTGATTGCCCCCACCGCTTGCAGATACAAAAAGAAGCACTCCCTAAACCTTCTGTAATTGTGTCCTGCATTCCCAAAGCATTTTAACTCTCAGAGGACTTGCCTCTGCTATTTCCTGCGCTGAGAGTATTATCTTTGTTGCTTTTTACTCCTGATGTCACATCATATTGAGTGGCCGCTGTGGGTCTGCCCACACCATACAGCCCACAGCTGTGAAACAGGCACTTACTGAGAAGCAGGGGAGGTTGTCCAGGGCAAAGCTGTGATAGTGCTTTACAGCTAGGGTGGACATACCCTTGGCTCGTTCGTTATTTGCTGTCTGATCCCAGGTGGCTGCGTATAACCATACAGCTTTCCACAACGCCCCGTCTGGCCTTCCTTGTATGGGAAGCTCTGCTCTTCAAGGCCTAATCTTCAGCAACACGCAGTGTCCTGGAAATATTCAGAGGTTTCAGCAGCAAAGGTTCTTCTAAATACAACACAGGTTGTTTTTACTTTAAATGCTGACTTTAAACAGTACATAATTTAGCCAAAATCAGACAGATTTATGTAGGGCACAACAAAAGCAACTCTCAGTACCAGTTTTCAAGATTTTATGACCACCTGTCTTGGAATAACTTCTGGATTCTGTTTTGGATCAGAAAGTGTTAGTAACTGAATGTGGAGACTGTTCCCAAGGCCTTTCTGAACTACCTGTCTGTGATTAATCGTGGACAATTCTGAACGATTGTACCTTTTCACCAACCTCCATGTTTGCACAGTGACTAACATGGTGATGTCAGTTCTCGCTAATGTATTTGCCAATTAGGAAGATTTAGTGTGGTAACTGAGGACAACAGAGCTTTGGTGGCAAATCTGTAATTGTCCAAGTCAAATATCTGAAGACGTGGCATAAGAAAAAGCGCTCTAGGTTTTACCACCAATATGGGTCTGACTGTGCATCTTACTGCAACACTTCAGTTTGTATCACATCAAGACACATCAGTCACGTCTTATTATGTCACAGCAAATCATTTTCTGGCTTGCCATAATACTTAATCAGCAAATCCAATGCCATGCACCATGCTCCAATATATCAGTCAAGCAAATGCAACCAGGAACTTTTCTTTGAATGAGTACAACGGACTGCCGCTATTGGTAGTACCTCAAAGCTCATCCAAGGTCAGCGTCCCTTTATGCGATACCCSTGCAAACACTGCAGGAGGCAATCACTCCCCCAACAAACCTGCAAACAGGACCACGGCCCTCCATCCCATCAGCCCAGAGCAGCTCTCAGCCGGACTGACAGACTCACAAATGCCAAGCCCGCCAAACCAGGCCGAGATATGTGCACCACCGCTAGTGTGTGAAACACTGCAAATGATACTTGGAGGTGGCAAGCTTCAGCTGCCTATGTCAAGGCAGTAACCCCGTAGCTTCTGTAATTGCCTCTGTACAGGAGTTCATGTTCAGCCGTACCTCCCTCTGTGAAAAAGTTGAGCTGCAGGATAAGAGCTTTCACACAACCAACTGCTGCCAAGCAGCAGATTAGCAGGTAATCAGGTGACTGGTCGTACCTTCGCCAGCTCCCAGAGTCTTGCTGTGTTGAGGGCAAATGCATGACGTGTCAGAGTAGGCGCATTACGGGCACAGGGAGATGGCTGAGCTGTAAGGCTGAATCAGCGGGGGGCGAGAGGGATAGGTGCAGCCTGGCTTTGGAGACTGGCAGCCGGAAAAGGATGAAGGAGGGTACACTGTAGCCCCGGTGTGCGGGGCTATCACGTTCAGTAGAAGGGGAAGAGAGGCTTTGGCAGGCCTGTGCACGGCCCAGCCTCATGCTCATGGTGCTCATGCACATGCGAAAGGGGTGAAAATTGCAATTTCATTGCGTTCAGGATGATGCCAGGTAACCCATACAAGCACCAAACACTGCAAGCTGTCTGATCCTCCAGTATGGATAAAAACAACAGCATCTCAGGCTGGCAAGCTATCAGGAAGCAATGCCAAGTCCAAACGGCTTAAAAAAGAATCAGCCATACCAAAGCCACTGTGGAAGTTTTACTTCACAGCTTTTTAAAGTTCATGGTTTTATTTTCATGCAGCAGAAGACAGCTACTGGCTTTCATATTTGAAGAAAACTTAAATCCCRGTGAAAGAAAGGGTCCTGCCTTATTCCTTTATATATATGCACATACACTCACTGTACATACAATTACTGTAATGAGAGACAGTCGTATGCTTTGGCCACTTTATGCCAGCTACACAGACACAAAGAAACTGTCCGGGGAAATAACTTTGACAGAGAGGGGCTTGTCTGGCAGCATTTATCTCTGCATTCCCTTTTCCAGACCTCCCCTCCTCCTCCACTCCCAGGCTGATGGCGGAGGAAGGGATTAGGGAAAAGAGGGAGAAAACCAGAAAGGAAGCATCCCTGGGGAATTCTAACCCTGCAGCTATGCGCTGCCTGACATTAGTCCCACAGTACTAGGGATGAGAGTTACAACAGCACTGTGAAAAGGATAAACCAGCCCCTACCAGGATCCAAGAGCGGAAAAATAAACCGGCACCCAGCACTTCTGTGACATTCCTGAGCTTTACGGATCACTCGCCCAAGTCCTCACATATTGCCTCCCTCCTCACAGCTACGCAGCACTGCCACAGCAAATCCACAGCTCTTGGACAGCTGGTGATGGCTGGGATTTGGCCCAATATGTGATATTATTTGGGGGGGGGGATTGTTGCATTTTTATGTTGACTCACTGCATACAATGGGCCAGTGTTGCCATCACCACGTAACTGTCATAGAAGTTTTTTAATTATTATTATTATATTTATTCTTTTCCTGCCACCCTGTAACAAAGAAAGGAAAATCCAGAACAGGACATGTGTTATTTAATATGTGTCAATGTCAGAATGCAGGCATACTTTTATTCTTTTGCCTTTTGCAATGAATGTGTGATACCTGATATATTAGGTATTAATAAAGCAGACTGCTTTATGTTGTTTATATTGGTAATATGATTCTGGATCATATCCCCAGCTGAGGGGGGTAGGAATGTAGATTTTGCTTTTATATTATTGCCCAGCCATGGCTGATCAAGTATACAATATATTCTCATGTTTGTGTATTACTTTATTTTTGATTGACTTTAATTAGAACCAGCTCTGTATAGACTAAGTGAATATATAAAATGTGGAAAGGAGGAAGCAATAGCTAAACGGCACAGAGAAGGAGAATGAGACAAAATAAAATCAAATAAAGAACCCAACAGGATTGTGCAGTTTTGCAAATTACCAGGAAATTTACAGTACTTCACGTTTAACTGCTGTCACCAATCCCACCCCTGCCTGCAGCACTGGTGTGTCTCATACGTTTGCATAACAAGAGACATCAGTATCATCCCAGGTTGAAGATCTCAGTATGCATTAACCAAGGGATAATATCAAAAGGGAAATTGCAAAATAGTGATAACATATGAATGGAAAGCACTGTTTTCTCTTGATTATATGTAAATAACAATGAAATTTAGAGACCGCGAACAAGTTCAGATAAAATAAGGCTTTCCTGAATTTTTGACACACAACTTTAATTATACATGAGAAGTTGTGTACTTTCCTCCATCTTTCCTTACACACATACTTTCCAGTTTCACCCAAGCTTTGTCCTGTGCTATAGTCTGATGTCAGTGACAAAACTCAGGTGCCATCAGGCAGCTTCCCAGTGTGCTGTTTTATGAAAATTTTCAGTTTGTTTGAATATCCAGTGTTTCTCAAGAAATGACTAATACTTCCATTAATTTAGTCAGCACTGGCCTTAAATCGCTTGCTCCTGGACGGGAGATCTGATCACATAAACGACTCTCAGTGACTCCTGGGTTTGTCCTATAGAGGAAAATAGTGACTGGCCTGCCTAGAATGGCAGCGCTTGACGCCTGTCCTGCAGGGCTTTTGCCTAACATCTGGGGAGCATCTACTTCTAAGAAAGTTGGAAAATGGTCCCTTTCATCAGCATCAGATCCCATTGTATTCAATGAGAGCTGCAGGTGTTCTGTACCACTTGGGGCCAGGCCCTTCATCATAATAAAAAGGCCAGATTTGAGCTGGAAGCTCTGTCATTAAAGCAGCCTGTAGTGTATTAGTAATCTGCTGAACCTCCTAGAGGCCCAGAGAAACCTTCTGCTGTGTTACTGTTACTTTAACTCTTTGTGATTTTGACTTTGACTCTTTGTGAACAGTGAGGATATAAGAAGATGCTCATTAAATTCCTGTCACATCCCTTCTTTGAGTTACCTGAAGACTGATAGACTCTACAAAACATTTCTTGGGACAGCAAAGTAAAAGGAGCTCTGTCTGTATGAGACAATGTTGACTGTCAGAAGTGTCCTGACTGCGTGCTGAGCATCACAATGTTGTTTAAGATGACTGACAGCCTTACCCTTCATTTTATTTTATATCAATTTTAATTTTTTGAACACCTGAAGATGTGTATGAGACCATCTAAGCCAGTTTTTAGTATATCCGATTAGCACACAGAAGTCATTTCCTGCTGTTCCTTTCCTAAGAACAGAGTACCATTTCATGGAACGGCAAGGAATTTAACACTGACATGGGGATATTTCTGCTCTAGCTGTGGAAAATGCATTTAAAGAAAGTTTTTTTTTCTGAAGGCAACTTGAGGGCTTATGTTCTTACTGGATAACTTCAGGGTGGAAACACCAAGACATTTATAGAAGGGAGCAGTGACTGGCTGGAGACCTCACGCTGCTGTCTTCCCTGGGCTGGTAGATCCTACAATGGACACTGAGTGGGCAGAGGATGTTCTTGCAGTGCTTTCCTCAGTGCCTTGCACTTCAGGCATCTGCTAACATGGCACCGGTGTGGACACAGACGTGGCTGAGGTGTGATATGATCCAGCACTGCCAGCCTATGAGGGGCACAGATCAGCATGGCACATTGTTGCTATGGGGTCAGTGGAGGGATATAAAGGAGGAAAAAAAAAAAGGAGTTCATTACCCAGGGAATGCTAGATGCAATAAAGAGTCTGGCCCATCATGTCACATTTATTAAAAGCAAAGTGTTGGATCAGAAAGGATGTTCGAGTTGGTTCAGCTAAATATTAGGATATGACCCAAATCTTCTATTCAGGTGAACATACGTATTTACTCTCCTGAAAGTCAAAAGATTTAGTCAGTCAAGATTTGAGAAAGGATTTTTTTTTCCAGGGGTAGGTAGTTGTTTATTTTCTGTTTCAAATTTCACATGAGTCTGTGCTTGTTGGATTCAGTGAAGGCTAGAAATTGTAACCCCAAAGATCTGCATAGTGTCTTGGATAATCTTCAGATGAGGTTTGGAAAAGCTTCTGAGAAACATCCAAACATCTATAGCCAAACTTCTCAGAATTTGCCAATCTCTGTTATTGGAATATTTATCCCTGTCAAAAGCCTTGACTTGTACGACTCAGAAAAGGCCAAGAGTTTTTCATTCCTTTTTCTTTTCCTTTTCCTTTTCCATTTCATGATATTCTGCACGTAATTTTATTATAAGCCAGAGGCCACATTACTGTGAGCTTCAAGAAACAATTAAGGTTGTGGTCACAGCAACTTGCAGAAAGTGAGATGAATTAATAGCATCATGTTATGATTTGATAATGATGCCGTGTCACAAGTTTAGCACAGTGTCTCATGAAATCTATTTTATACTAAAAATGGACCTGAAAAAAAAATGCAAAACAATCGCAACCTCTGAGATTTGGATTCCACTCCAACTCTTTGCAAAGCCAATAACTCTGTAAGAGGCTATGCCAAAATCCTGGATCGGAATCCTATCTATTTTGGGATCATATCCATCTAGATCCAAAACTTTTTAAATGGGGGCCCTGTCTCTATTTTCTGAACAACTCAGCAGTGTGAAACAGCTAGCACTGAGCTGTCATCCATTCACCGCAGGTAATCGATGTGTAGCGCTGTCTTGAGTTGGATCTTTGGCGTCAGTGGCTGGAGATGTGAAAGCAGCCCCAACCCTTGCGGTGGACACCCTCATCAGCAGCGCTGCCAAAAATGAGCTCCAATGGAAGTTCTGCATGTTTGCATACTGCTAGTTATAGTCCTCTATAGGGTGGGCAAAGTTTTAAGGTCAGGGTGGTTAAAAAAGGTTTTAAGACTGCTGGTGACTGGAGGCTTAAAATGGCTTTCCCACTACAACAAGCACTGCTGCTCATTCTGCTAACAGACTTTATCTAGCTTATTTGACAGAACAGCTGCTTTTGGATGCAAAAGCAGCCAGTCCAAGACGAAGGAGGACACATGAGGAGTTCCTCATGTGGTCGAGATACAACAGCATCCAAAACATATAATGTCACCATGCATGAAAACGAAGTTCTTTTTTGCAGCTACCATCTCTGGCATCAGAACATAGGTTTTTCCTTTCATCCTTTTGACTACAACTGAATACTATTCTCAATGGTTTGAGGGGAGATTTCTTCTCTTTATGTCATGCATTCAACTCCTGCAGAAAGTCCTGGAATTGGTTGGTTAAGGCAGTACTCCCTTCTTCCGCCCAGGTCTCAAAGTTACTGCCTGGCTTAGAAACCACATAGTTCTGTTACCCCTCTGCAAGCCTTCACCTGAAAATTGCACCCTGGCTGATATTATCAGGGGAAGAAGAAACACTTTAAAAGAGTGGGACAAGGGAGCACATTCTTCTCTTATCTTTGTTATTTTTTTTTTCTCCTTAAAAGACACAGGAAAATAGAGCATAATAGCCGGGGGTGGTTGTGAATTACAACACGCCTGACCTCTGGGGCAGCCTGGATCCCGACGAGGCCTCTGGGATCTCTAAACGCAAGGCTCCCCGCTCAGCACCCACCGCTTTGTCTGTGCTTCCTGTCCCTGCCCTCCCTCGAGCTGCCTTGTGGCCTGCCCTGTCATGTCAGCACTTCAGCGTTAGTCCTCAGGTTGGGTTTTGTTTGTTAAGACGTATGTCCGTTTCCAAACGCATTGACAGAAAACATGAATTACAAATATTATGATGCATTAAGCTGTGAAAAGACAATGGTTAAATAAGAGAGCTGAACGGCCGAGACCAAAGAAAATAACTGGAATTCCATCAAAAAGAAAGATGAATGAACAGAACTACACTGACATCTGCTGGTCCGTACATCAGCGCGGGTGTTGTTAGAGTTAGTGCCACTGAAGAGTGCCACAGCGATGGAAAAAAAATGATACGTTAAACTCAATAAATCCTTCAAACATACCTGCTGCTTCTACCATGTTTATCCACCACCTACTGCCCTGCTGCGCTCTTGGGTTGTTTATGTGGGATCTCTGATGGAAGAATTTCCTATATTTGTACAAGAGTAGGGGTTTTTCCCATTTTTCTATTTCTTTTTTCCTTTTTTGAGACATGACAAAGTGTTCAGATTACTGTAGCTCAGAGAGGACTGCTGGACTTTCAGAGACCCTGCACAAATGGCTGGTGCACGCTTGCACACCGGCTTGGTATTGCTCGCACACCTAATCCAACACGTGGGACACCCCACCCCTGCAGTACCTGCACTGTGCACACACCCWGTAAATCTAGTAATTCCAGGCTGCATTGGACTTGCTGTGTAAGCACCGATCAATTGTACGGTAGGTCTGATGTGTCCTAGATGCAACAAAAAAACTCCATAGCCTTTAGGCATGTGTTTCTGTCCAGGAAATCTTGCAGAGAAATATGGAAGCCACTGCTTTCAGAGTTTCAAATGTTGGCAAATAAAAAATTTAAATCTTGTTTTTATGAAGATACATAATACTTAACTGCTGCAAAGTATAATTCTGCACCTAGAGGAAAAACAGTCATTGGAAAAGGAGGTTATTACATTTATCAGGAAATACATACACAAGAGAGCTGTAACTTTGAGTGTCTTAATGTGCATTTATCCACCTTTACAAATTTTCCAGGGGCCTGTTCTTTTTTTTATAAGCACTGAACTCTTATCTTCTGAAGATGTGAAGAGTAAAATTGATGCACCAAAAATCATCAGTCCGTTTAGATTCATATATATTAGGAGATGTGTGGGGGGGAGGAGGGAGGCTATAAAGACAGTGGTGAATTATTATTTTTCCTTTAATTCAGTGTTTCCTCCATGTTTTACACATTTTGATAAATTATCACAGTCATTTATTAAAGCACAATCCTTACAATTAAAGCCAAAACAAACAATCTGAAAAAATGTCCAAATCTATTTAGCTGTTTCTCAGAAAGAAACCTCCTCAAAACACCCTTTTTCCTTAAATGGTAACTTAACAATGATTTTCTGTTGCCTTTATTGAAAAATAATGAAATCTGATTCACTTGCAAGTATGCAACCCGCACCCTTACTGTCTTAATCCTGATGACAAGGGGGTGGGGCTGGACCATCTGAAAAGGAGCTTTTCCTTTCCCTCCCAGATCACTGCTTTGGGATTTCTCTGGGTGGATTATGATTGTTCTGCTTTTACTGCATGCAGAGCATCTTCTTTGCACATCTAAATGCTAAAGCAAAAAGATCTCATTATTGCAAAGTGTGGGGCAAAGAAGAGACTTATATTCAAACATGAAAACCCTGACATTTGTTGGAAGTCACTGTTCCTTAATTATTATCAAAGAGTCAAAGGAAGCAGCTAGATGAAACAATCAATACACRTTCTGAAACACATATTAGATATAAATTGATTAGAACATTTTTGGCAAATTCGAATTATTAGTAACAGCAATTAAGTCCATTTCATGAAACACTCCTAAGAAAATATGCTTTAGGCTTACATTGCTCAAGCAAATTCACTCCATCACTCACTGTCTCCCATACACCTTTAAGTCAGAAGACCTAAGGTACTTCACCAACTTAGCTTATCAAAGAGAAGGTTAAGAGGTAATTCGATCAAATACCATTTGTATTTCGTGGAGGAACAGAAAACTGATAGGAAATTTTCAGTCTACTAGGCAGAAGCATAACAAGAGTAGGAAAACTGTATTAAATCTGGCAAGAACAGAACCACAGAGAAGAGGAGATTGGATGAGCTTGTCACCTCTCTGTCTTCAGAAGCTAATGCTGACCTCATTATTCAGAAAAAGGGTGCAAATTATCTTTTCCAATAGTGTTAGGGTTTGAAGGGTTTTGTTTTAAGTTTCTTCCCTTAATGGGAATTGTATTGTGCTAAACATAGAGATTTTACAGCTGGAAAAAAGACTACTCTGATCATCTGACATTCTGCACARATTTGGCCAAAAGACTTACCAGTGTAAATTTCTACTTTGAGATCAACAGCTGGTCTTCATTTGAACTATATTGTTTTTTTAAAAATTCAATCTAGATTTGAAAACATCCAGTAATAGAAATTCTACTGAAATAACAGTAAACTGATTCAACAATCAATTACTTTTGCAGTTTAAAATTTTTACCTTATTTCCAGCTTGATTTTTTTCTATTTTGTAGACTTACWTACATTCTTGTTATTCTTTTGTCTGGCAGACTGCAGAGCCATCTATTACTGTGTTTGCATTCTTTAAGAAAGTACTAGCAGTCTGTGGTAAACTGTCCCCTTATTCTCTTCTTTGATAAGCTGAAAGSATTGAATACCTTCAGTCTTTCAAAGCAAATAATATGTTCCATGTCTTTCAACATTCCCACAGATTTCCTCTAAGACCTCTCCATGTTTTCAATATTCTTCCTAAAGTATTTWGCATTAGCAGCTGGCTAACACGGACAATTGCCAGGGCTTCACTGATGTGGCGTAGCTAGGTAAGCCACAGAAACTTGGCTGTTGTTGACTAGCCAGTTGTGTGTGAGCCAAAAGTGAGCTTTACCTTTAAAATAGTGCAGCTTGTCTCATTCTTTTGTTTAGACAAACAAGATTTCTCTCATTCAGTCTTAATGAGTTACAGAGATATTATTAGGCCAGTGTGGACAAATACAGTACATACAGTAATCCTCGCAAATGGAAATAGATCATTATGCATCTGAGTGATTCTGGCCTCACATCTAACTATACAAAAGAAGTCCTGAGTTTGCAGCGAAGTGATGGCAACATACGGATTCTCAAAAACAAGGCAATATGTACCACACACAAACATCTCAGGAGATAAATGTGCCTCCAGTGGCTCTAGAGCTATTTGCTTAAGTCTCTTCAGTTTGAGTACCCTGGTGATGCACCGTGCTTGGAAACTTCCTGTGGACTTCAGTGAATGCAGATAATGGCCCTTCTTTGTTTAGTAAAGCTAACCATGCCAAACACACAGCATTTGCACTGTATTTTGTACTACAGTATTCTACAAGCTTTTGAGTTCATTTTAAATTGTCTATTATAATCCACTGATGCCTGACCTCTTTTGACTGGCGTATTCCTGAAAATGTTCTGATAGAGGTGTGAAATCCTAATARCGGGTTCCATTTTCAGAGCCTATTACGTGTTGCCCCTAAGGGTCTTTGGATGATGGGCTGAAAAAGGGGTATCTGTGTTCTTGAGGACTTCAGGCAATGCCTGTCCTTGAGATGCTATCTCAAAAGTTGAGATCAAGCATAGGCAAGCTGAAACCCTGATGAACAGTATTATAACCATTAAACTTGCTCATTTTATCAGAACTAGTGCCTGTTGACTTTCAAGGTACCATGCATAGATTATTACATAGCCAGACTCTTTTTTGGATGAAGGTTTGATCAAAAATAACCTTACATCTTACTCAGGGATGTGTTTTGCATTCCATTTCATTAATACAATAGTTATAATCATCAGAAAAGGGGAATTTCCCAGACCATTTGGTACCTAGTTCATAAATAGCAAAAAACTGAAATGATAAATGGACTTGTGGATTTTTGCAGTAGGACAGGTATGTTAAGCTGCACTGGCAGCTTCGTTAAGCATGTCTAATAACAGAAAGAAAAAAGAATCTCATGTACTGTGTTGAGTCCACAAATGAAGGGAAAATAGGCTTAGGATTAGAAACCCTTCCTAGCTCATTTGAACACTCTTGTCTCTAGCTCAGAACAGCACCACACCCTCAGTTTCTGGGAATAAATCCATCAATGGATGAGAGTAATTTTTCAATTTGCAGCAGTTTTGCACTTATATACAAAACACTATGGCAAAGATTGGATTTTATTATACTCCTGAGCATGTTTTATAACAAGAGTCTTCCAAGTTATGTCCATGTAGAACATCATAACAGGTGAGACAGAAGGCTTGTACCCTCACAAGGAAATCCAAAATGCAATACAAAACTCAGCAGAACAAAGTGAACACTGGCAACCATGAATGAGAAGCATGACAAAGTTGTTTGCATTCACACTCCCATGGCAAATACAGAACAGAAGCGAAAATATATTTATAGGATTCCTATTTCTTCTGCAGCTTCCTTCATGGGTTTGCTTTACTACCCATGGCACCCATCCTTCCAGGGAAATCACCCAAACAGGACATGGCAAAAACCACAGTGAGACTTTGGCTGGACATCATCACTCCCTGGACGATTAGCCGTGACATGTAACAGTGTACCCTGGGAGCTGACCTTATTACACAGAATAAACCTGGTGTACTGAGGGCACGTCAAAAGTGGTGCATATGCAGATCCACAGCAGAATGTACATGTGAAATGGCAGTTATTACGCTGGATAGTCTGCTTTTGGTCTCTTCAGTATTGTCAGATCTACTTAACTGTTGCAGTACATGTTGCCCCAAGACCTGTGAGTTGTACAGCCATAAAAAGGAGAAAATTCACAAAGCTTCAGACAGCTAGAAGGCAGAAATGCTGTGCAGAGCAGGAGCAACTATTTGGAAGGTAAAGCAAGGTTTTGATAAAAACTTAAGGATGCTGCAGAAATGCCTCAAAGGACGCTGATGCCTCTGTGCATCATCCAGTTAGGAGGATAAACACATTAAAAGCAATTACATTGCTCCAAAAAAAATCTAAGCCACAGAGCACCTGCAGTCTCAAATGCACTTTGTAGTCCTGGGATACTACTATTTTCCAGAAAAACATGCTTTATTTGAATACAGTATATGATCTGGGCAGGCAACTCTAGATCTGTACACATCTCAGACAACATCTGTTCCATACAAGCAAAGAGGCATTTAACGTTTCTTCTCKAATTTTGATATTGAAAAAAGCCAGTCCTCATATCGCTATACTTCATATAACTGAAGTGTGCACACCTTGATGGTCTAGTTTACTTGTGAAAACACATATCAGGGCAGCTGCAGCCTTCACTCTTTTCATTGTTTTATTTTTCTCCCGTAATTAAACTAATCCATGTCAAAGGTTTTTGAGAAAAAAACAACAAACAAACAGAGCAGTCCCTCATAGGAGAGTGGAGAAATAGTATGGCTTGCTAGGCTCTTACGAAGTGCCCGTTCCCAGGCTGTAACAGTTGTCCTTCAGCAGGCAACCAACAAAGTGACAACACAGTGGGACAAAATAAATGTGTGGTCCAGCAAGGTGGCATTCTGGTCCCTGCTGATCCATCTGCCACCTTCCTGCTTTTCTTCCTCTGGGGTAACAACAAAACTAGGTGATACTCCATGCTCCCGGTTCATGGCCCAGTGGCTTTTCCTTCTGTCGCCTGCTGGGCCTCTGTCAGAATGAGAGGTTCCTGCTTGCAAGGGTGATATTTTATATACCAGAGCAGTGTTATTCTGGATACACACAGCTCTGCATAAGAACATACTCTGCACATGCATGACTAAATAAGGATTTCAATTAAAAAAAAGAAAAAAGCTTGTAAAGTATTAATTTATTACAGAAGAAAAATATATTGAAGCTTCAAGATTAAAATAAAATATGCTCAAAATTCATAAGCAGTATATGGCTAATTCCTTTTTTATGAAAACCATACAGCACAGATTTGCAAAACATTCACTTCTTCCATTGACACCAGTTGGAATTATTAGGTCAGAGCCTTTGGAAATCTTAAATCTGCAAAGAACATTTAACTTTCAATTAAACTGCTAGCTCTAGTTAATTAAAAGGACAGTCTAGTCAAAAATCATGCTTAAAATATTTTCCATTCACTAGAATACATCTCTGAATCCCATAAAACAGAGTAATAGTCATTCTGAAAAGTGACCAGTCACAAGATTCCTTGAAATGTTTTTTTAGTTTGCTGAACTTTTTCATGACACGTGCCTTTGTTCTTTCCAGAAATGAGAAAAGGAAACATCYAACATTTTTTATGGTTTGGTTTTGTTTTGCTCCATTTTTCCCTTTCCCCTTTCTCTTCAACAGCAACACAGAGAAGAGGGCAAACAGAATGAATAGGAAACCAAAGAAAGGAAAATCGAAAAAACAAGAACTGAAAAAAGTCAAATAAGAAAATATTTTCATTTTGAAAACAAACTCATATAAATGGTTTTCTGCTCCTTTGTAAAAGATGAAAATAAGATTATTTCATGTTTTGACATTTTTTATGGATTAAAAACACCTTAGAAATAGCACTTACTTTCTTTCAAATCAGATTTCTGATCCTTTACATAGATGTTATTAGAGGAAGTGACAGTATTTTAACTGTATGTGCAAACAAAAGGGAAGTTTTTAAAATAAAASATTGTAATTTGTCACTTTCTTATTTTTCCAACTATATAGATAGAGATAAATTGTTTCCCACGTATTTAAAAATGCCTTTTTAAAACCTGACCAAAGCTTAGTCTGAAGCAAACCTTATTTGAGGGTTAAAAAACAGTAGAGACATTGAATTCATCACAAGAATTCCTAYGTGGTATTGCACGCCCATGACACATTAATATTGCAGATTTTATCTGGAAAACAAGCTAAAGTCTGGGTGTCTCTTCGAATCTGTCAGAAATGAACCGTCATTCATTGTTAAAGGATAATTAAAATAAGGCAGCTAGCATAGTCCTGCAGTTAAGAATACCAGACCAAGAATCAGAAGTTCCAGATTCCAGACCCTTCCCTTCCATGGGTAGCATAATGTATTGTTTTTCCATGATTTATTTGCATTGTGAAAGCTCTTAATGACCCCCTGGTGACACAGAAAGAGAGAAGAATTTGTCTATGACAGAGACAGYTCTGAAATGCTGGATCTTCTGAGTTTTCATCCAATATTCAGAGAGACTACACTGTCTGTTTTAATTATTCTTGAAATGTTGATTTTTCTGCTTCCTTTTACAGGGTAATATTAAAACCACAATTAAGAGCATTTAAAGGAGAAGTCTAGAGACTTGTGTGTTCCAGAAACTGCCACACTGGATACAGATAGGAAATTCTACATTTTGAGAAGAATCAAGTTATTTAACTGTTATGAAACCATACATACAGCATGAAATTGGTTTGTTCCTTTCCTTCCCTTCCCTTCCCTTCCCTCCTTCCCTTTTTGTTTCCTTTGTCTATGCTTCTACAGTTAATTCATTTCTGTGATGTGCTTTTTTGTCTCTAATTTGCACCCCTGGCTATTCCTTAGGGTCAGTCCAGGGATTCCACCTCAACAGATGATTTGGGGATTTTTAGCAGAGAATATGTTATTATATGTTATGAATATCATCCAGGCTTTACTTTCAGTCCTCTTTTCACCACACTGTCTTGTGTTCCTTTACCTATATAGACATTTCAAAGTAAGTTGTTCGACAAAAGAGAAAAGTCAGAGTAGTAAAAGGCTGTCCACAGACTCGCTGCCCAAAGAAACATCTATTTGCAGCAACAAGATGCAGATCCCACAGTGCACTCTTTCAGAGGACAGTCAGCTCTTTCCCAGTAGCTTTRGTTTTAGCTGGAGGGGGGCAGTAACCTCACAAAGTTTTCGCATCCTGGCCTGGCTCCCTGATGCTGAGAAACTCATAACTAATTACTGTGACTTCAAGTCTTAACTTGACCAGCTGTGTTCAAGTAAGGACATCATAGGCTCCCAAGTGCTGTAAGATCTATAATTCAACTTCCATATAAAAAAGTCAATATTGGACAAAAGAATGACATTTAAAAATCATAAAATAAGTAGCTTGGTATTTACCTAAGATGCTCCTTTCTTCCCATAGTTTTATATAACAGGTACTGCTCTGTTTATATTTCTCTTACATTTTTATGAGTGGAATAATTCTTCTTCAGCTTTAGACGATGTCTGCAAAAGGAATAAACATGACCATCATGGAAAGACAGCAGAGGATGGGTAACCTCTGTATACACTGAATTTTTTATGCCCTAAAAGAAATTAGAATCTATACAACTTGTGGTTTTCTCTCTATTTTGAAATGGCATTTTGAAAAAAATTATTCTGTCAGTTGGTATAAAGAGGYAATCAGAAGACAACACTTCTGATTTCACTGCACCAAGTCACTTTGCCCATGTGTGAGCCAGCACATGGAGAATCACTGTAAATCTTGCAGCAACAACCTCAAGAGGAACTGGAGGCACCAGGTGCTGTGCACTGGCCCACAGAGGATCAGGCACCTGGGCTGCAGGGATGAAGGGTCAGTCGAGTTGTGCCTGCTTGCTGTGAGGATCTGAAGATCCTGTTTTCTTTGGTGCATTCAGTGAGCCAAGAAAAAAGYAGGACAACTCTTCATATACTAGATGTTGGCCTTACCATTACTTAAGCACAGATATAACATTTTTTTCCTCCTATAAATGATTAAGGGATGAGGTAAAGAAAAATGCCCAAGTTAATGAATAAGGTGTGCAAAAATTCTCTTTAACAAAAAATGAGGAAATAAAGAAGGTGTTCATGAGCAAATAGGGCAATAAGAGACACCTGGCCAAATGTATCTGAAAGTGATGTCAGTGGGAAAGGCATTACCTGGTGTAGTCCAGTAGTGAACCAGCTGGGGCACTGAAGCAAACAAAAACAAATGTAAGCAAAATCAGCCTGAAGTTACTGAAGGTCAGGGTTGTTTTCCTTCTCTGTCTATCTCTTTCTGCAGGCCTTTCTGTTTGTTTGATGCATTTGACTGCTTTTGCTTTCATTCTTATTTTAACTTGAGCTTCAAATATTTCATATTGACCAACTAATTCTGAAAAGCTGTTATATRTTCTGATCATTATCTGATTCCCTTTTTTCCCTTTCATTTTTTCCTTTTAGCTCCTGAAGGGCCACAACAGAGGATATTGTTTTACAGTGTAACAAAGTGTAACAAAGCATTGTTTTCTACAAGTCTCATTTCAAAGAGCGCTTGCTAAACAAGCCTGAGAGCTCAAGCAGAGAGAAAAGAGAGATGGTATTTAGATTATTATTTTAAAGATTTGATCTTTCACAGTTACTCAAAACACAAGGCCAGACTATTCAATTAGGCACSAAGCCGTTTTCCATGGCTTGCAAATTAATTATTGAAACTTGATTCTGTCATTGATTCCTCATTTCTCCACACCTTTTTGCTCTAGATCCAGAATCAAGYACGACAACTGAGCCTGGGTCATTGGCTTTCTCAGTCCTTGAGGAGTCTAACTGAAGGCAGTGGCAGAAGCTTCCTTTGCGTGAATCYACTCAAATCAAACTGGGGAACGCATTTGCTTTCGCACAAGACCTCTGACCACTAGACAAAAATGACCACAATACAATGCTCTTCTCTCAGCTCTCCAATTCTAGAGCCACTTCAGACACCAGTCCCTTCACCAGTGGGTTGTGAATCGTTAGAGGTAATAAGGATTAAGGAATTCTCTAGGATCTCTAGGATCTGGCAAGTAGAGATTTTTTCATAGCTATTCACTTCCTTCTCCGACAGATGTTAAGTCTTTTCTGTTATACAGGCAAGCTTCCTCTCACTGACTGGAGTCTTTAAATGGGCATCGACTAGCCTCACATTGTCCAGGCACACAAACGTATGGCATGCTGGCAGCCTTGAAATGCTCGGGTGGTCAGCATTTGCATTTGCATTTGTACTGCCAGCATATCTGTGATCTGCATTACCATTCTGACCCTTCTTTCCTGTTCATATGCACTGCAAGTGACCTTCACAAAGATACAAATTCCAGTTTACTTCGCTTCAAATGCAAGAGTGTGAGTCAGCCCCCTGAGGGAATAACAAGGAATTCATTACAGCAACACAAGAGAAAGATGTGGAGGAAGTAATGTGCTTTCTTTACACAAAAAGGAAAAGWAATAGATGGTGAGAGCACCAAGCAAAGCCCAAGAAATCTTGAGATGTAATCTGACATAGTGGCACAGAACTCAGTTCTTATTGTCTGTAGGTGTATGACCTTATTAGGCTTTAAAAGTAAGCCAAGTCTTGCCTGGTCTGCACTGCAGCCTGCCAAGCAAAGTAACTGCTTCCAGAATGGAAATCTTCATGATCAATATAAAACTACTGGAGGCACCACACTGTTGTGAGTGATATCTTTCAGAGAAATAAAAAGGCCAGATTCCTGAGTCATAGAAATTAGAAGAGGGAACGACCTATTCTATTACCTTGTCCATCCCCTCTACCAGTGTGTGTCCTTGGACACATCTGTCACATCATGATACATCAGCATGACTTTTTTAAAAGGTCCTAATGAATGATACTTCCACTTGAATACAAGTCCATCCTGAAATCATGTAGCTTTTAATGACCTCATTACCTTTTCCACACGGATAAGTTATCAAACAACCCTCCTTTCATATTCCAACAGGGTAAATTACATTCTGATTATTCAAATTTTCCAAAACTACTTTTCCACTTTTCTATCCTCCCCTTCACTTCCTGTGGTATAATACCAGACAGTGCTGCCTTGAACTAAAAATCTGTCCTGGTCTACCAAAACATGTGGCTGTTCTTAGAAAAGTGTGTTGCGTTTGAGTTTCTTAGCAATGAAAAGGGCTATATAAGGGACAGTGTTTATTACCATCTGGTTAAAATACAGTTGCAGCTGAAAAAAGGCAAAGGAAATCTAAAACTTAAAAGGCAACATGTGCATATTGATGCACTGGATACAGTGAAGATGAATCCAAATTACCTTCAGCAGGAATCCAGAAGTCAGTATTAGTACACAGAGCAACCTGTTCCCTGACATTCATTTGTATTGGTAGAAATGGAAAATTCATATGGATTTCAARAAAAAGGCCTTTGTCTCTTATCACTGGACTGAAAGACCTAATCAGTAGCAATTACTGCCACTTCATTTTATTTACAATTTAAAGGAAATCTTAAGATATTTTATGTTCTTAAGATACTTGCGKTTTTTTTCTGCACAATTTTCAACCTGTGGAATTGTGATCCAGAATGTATTCAGAAATAACTAGAAATAGTTGTCATGTTGCCCGTTTTTACTAATTGCTGTATAAAATTACTATAAACTACCAGCTCTCACTCTTACTTCTTTTTGTCTTAAGAATATGTGCATCAAATTTGGAAATTTAATTAGGAATTGTCCACTAACCTACGAAGTGCTAAATTACGGATAATATTGTAGAGAAAGAGAATGTGTGCATTTTGATCGTCAAGCATTTATAGAGATTCACAAAGAGGAATTAAATTCAATATTCCTGATTTAAATTCAAAATTCAGTGCTCAGATGGATTCAATGACAGTAACAAACTACTAAAATCTGGAAAGGACTAATATACAATATTAAACTGGCGCAAAGCTCCTGTTTCTCAGAAATCAGACGGTTTCTTCCAAGTATGGAACTTAGATTAAATTTTTTGCTTAAATTGTTTTAAATATCTTTCTGCTGTTTGTTTTTAAGACAGACAGAAGTTCTTTGGTACGTCGGCTTCAGAAGGGTGCAAATTTTCTATGTGTTCTGCAGATTGCAGCAGTGTTTTTCTGTGGAGTTCCTGCTCACAGTCATCTAGTATGTCAAGCAAACTTTTTACCAGCATTTGGGGAAATGGAAGAAAATATCTAACTCTTTGGCAGCTACCAGAACCCCGCTACTTGCCAAAACAGAAACAGGTACCACAGATTCATAAAATCAAGTAAGGTGGAGATGGATCAGCCCCAAAGACCGCCCATCCTGGGCACRCAGGCAGGGGTTGAAGCAGCCCTTGCCCATGCTGCTGCCGTGCTGCATGCACTGGGAGCCGAGTCCTAGGAAACCAGCTGAACCGCYGAGGACAGAACCTCTCGGGTGGTTCCTGCTGTTTGAATAGCTCTCGAATACTCGTGCACCTGCAAGCAGAGGACCCCTGGCATGAGGTCTTGGGGCAGTATGGAGTGACCCACATCAAGTCAATAAGATCACCGTTCTCTTGGGATTTAGAGTACCCTGGAAGGCACTCCACAGGGACAGACACGTGCCTCTGTGGACAGATTTTAATTATCCTGAGCTCTAACCACTGCAAACTCAAGACTGAGAAGCACTTGGGGCTTCATGGTGCTCTCAGCAGCACCCATGTCAGCTAGGTGCACACATGGCCATAAGCAGTAGCAGTGCAGGCTTCCAGGCTTTCTCTTCTCCTCATAGCTAAGTGGAGCATATTTCCCATGGGCAACATGCCCTAATAGGAATATTTTCTGGAGAACTCTCCTCTAAAGACCGACTACATATTCTTAACTGTGGAGCTCCCAGCCTCCAAATTAAAAAGATCAAACAGGAGATGGCAGGTCATTTGCACTTTGCCACCAATGGTACGGACACAGGTCTGCTAGGAAGCAGCTTAGAACATTATTTCATTTTATATACACTGCAGAACAAACAGCACAGGCTTGCAGCTTTCAGAAGTCACTAGAGATCTGGGTCAGATTCAAATTAGCAACTTAGAGGTGAAAGTCTCTCTATCCCATTACCAAATCCTGAGACATCCAGTCCCCCATGCACATATTAATAGTTGATCATTATGAATTCCATGTTGGGATAATTAATTACTGCATCTGAACTCTGCCTTAGGAATTATTAGATCATTTGGGGCCTATAATTTATTTTATTTAGTACTGTATGAAAATTGCTGCTGCTTTTTTTTTTTTTTTTTTTTTTTTTAAGTACTTTAGGCTTTGAGAACTACATAGTGTTTTCTGCAAAACGCAAACCACAAAACAAATATATCTCTTATTGGGCCTGGAGTAGTCCTACAGGATTTGTTAGCAGGATCTGATGATAGACGTGAGCAGCTATGCATCCAGCTAATGAGCTGGCCCAAGGGATAAAGAACACACCAAGCCACTAGCAATGGATGTGGGAAGAGAGTCGAGGGAAGCAAGAGCACGTTGCCAAATGATGAGTCTTAAAGGTGGCTTCCCATATGAAATAAAAGATTTCTGCAAAAGCACAGTTTGTTTTTCCCCTATCAAAAATAAATCACACAGTAAGACACATTCACTTCCAGAATGAACACTCTCTCGGACTCCATTATGTTATTAACACGACAAGCTCACTTACTACGTCAAACCCTTCATATATGACTTAACCTACACTTTCAAGAGGCTTTGATAAAGGTGATGTAATGAGTCCTGTATAAATACACAGCTGAGCACTGTAGAAATTTGGTGCTTTGTGTAAAGGAGCTATAATTCCAGAGAAGTTGATAGAAACCTATTCTATGTGTAGAAGCCAAGGAAAAGCATCTCCACCCTTTTTCTGCAGATCCTGCTCGCTATTCTGTCCTTTACTGCAGGGATTTTTCTTAGGTCTGAAATTCTTTTCAATCTAAGGGTCAGATTCTGCCCTTCAATGCATGGGCAGAATTTATTCCTTGAAATATAATTCTGTTTTCAATACTGTAGACTAAAATACCGTCTATTGATTTTTTGCAGCAGATAGAATACTTTGTGCTGTTTTCATGGGTATCAACAACTGGTAGGTATCTAACTATAGGATGAAAAGTGTCTCAGGAGATGTAAAAATACAATCCAGGTTTGTTAACTACTGTAAACCACTATAAAGCTTAAGCTTGATCAAGATTTTTCTGCTTTATCCCAAATAATGCTAAATGCAACTATTTTTTTTTCCCAGAGAGCCTCAGGAAAATTAGCTGCATGAATCAGAAAACAGAAACACTGACTGTTCTGCTTTCTACTGATTTATTTCTTGCTAGCAAGTGATCCTCTAACCCTAGAAAATTCCCACGAATCCTAATAGAAATGCACTGTTTTCTCTGGGCTTGATGCAAGACAGACCAGGAAAATCCCTGGTTTGTGTACTGCAAAAGATTCTGCAGAAGGATGTTAATTTGATCATAAGTTGCTCACTTATCTTAAACTAGGTCTCAGYTCTATGGGCTATGGGCTGTGCATGTTCTGCATAGGTTGGCAGCCATGAATGTACCACAAAACGATGAGCTTCTCAGGGGCATCTGAGGAAGTGTGGGCATTGATTTTGCACACATGCAATCATGTGGTAAGGTACAGATGTCATTCTTTTCTCTTAAAGGTTTACCTTTCATGAGGTGTTGAGAGGAAGGTTTTGGTGTGCAGAGTCCCACACCAGTAAGTGGGAGGGCCATCAAACATAACYGACCTTGGCAAATTAATACAGCAACATGCCAGCAAGAATAATGTACCACAAAATGCAGGATACATGTTTAAGTTTTAGTTCAATATAAATCAGTTTATAATATTTCCTAAAATACTGCAGGATCTCTTCTGTAAACAATGAATTCATAGTGATCCAAAGCTGCCTAACRAGACTACCCAACTTTATTCTGCTGATGATAAGTGAGAAGATTAAGTTTCTGTTGCATGGGATCRTGCAGGTTACTGAGCTTTTGATTGGTGTGCCTTTTTTATTTCAGGATGATGTGATTTAGACAGCTTAGATATCTGAGCTAGATACATGAGCATGTTATGAACACTCCTTATAAATTTCAATCTATTGAGCAAGAGATGAGCCATCATTATCAAGCTGCTACTGCTSAGAGTGTATTTCATGATTACATCCTGGTTACATCCCCATCAATTACCGATTCCATTTCTCTCACACTTCTGATGTCTTTGTGCTTCCGTATTTCCCATTTCAAGTGTTCTGGACCCTTTCATGCAGCATTAAGACCTCTTATGGCCCTTTGGGAAGAATTCAGGCTCTCTTTTGCAAGGCTTTTCAAAGCTCATGATGAGCTAACCTCCGGTGCTTCAGAAGTTTAGACTACCTGTAGCCAAACCTTCTCAATATTCTCAATATTCCTTCAGTCTACAAAATCAAGCCTGAAATCTGAAGTGGGCAAATCACTGTACAGCTAATGTGGCTTATTCTTTGAGTAAGTCTCACAGAAAAACTTCATTTTTGAGTTTGTTAACTTTTTATGTCTGTTTCTTGTAGAACCAGAAAGCTCAGAGGAGTTTTGAAAACATTAAGAAAATTAAACTAATATCCTCAAAACTAACTAAATAAATGTGTGATTGACAATTTGGAGAAGGATTCAGGTTCATTCTTGTTACCTAACAAACTCAGCTCAATCCCATAACTGCATTTCTCCATAACCAGTCACCTTTGCCACCATTTTACAACAGAGCACAATACTCTGATCAGTCATGACCAAATGAGTTTTTATTTACTTTTCCTGGTGTAACTCATGCCCATTCATCCAACTGGAGTGTCTGAACTGTGCAGCCTGGAAGCTGTTGGGCTAACATAGCTCCCACTAGCAAAGATGAAACTTTCCAAGTGGGGATGTTCATGCTTGCTGCACTGAAAATCTAGGTTGAATCCCATCTGCCATTAGCGTGGAGTTACCTAAATTGATTTCTCAGATGGGGTGACAGTCCAGAGCCAGGTGACAGGCCAGAACAGTGGCTGGACAGTAAGACACTTAGAGAAGCTAGCATGAGCTTTATAGAGCTCCAGGGAGGCTGCTGAATAATACTCTTCAAGCCAACATCATCTGTAAGACATAAGCACTAAATTATGCTTCTACTTCCCATACTGACAGGTCTCTGGAATCGGCAGGAATTCCCTACTCTTCAAAGGATATCCACAAGCACCGCATACAGCTTTCAGGGACTGGCAACCTCACTTTTGTGTTCTCTCATAATGAAACTTTACCCATACTGCCATAAGAATAAGGAAATGTAGCACTTAGAGACACTAAAGCTATCAGCACTTCCCTGTTCAGTGCCTACACTACTTCTTCACCTGGCCAAAGATAATCACACGTACTTTGTTAAATTAAACCCGTTTACTGATTTATACATCTACTTGTGAGGAGGTATTTCCAATTACTTTGGCATTTGTATCTTGGACAAGCAGTTCTGTCAAATCAGCCTGGCACTTAATAGCCTGTGCCGACTGGTATTTTGTATGACCCTGGCACTATTAGCCCAGGCTGGCTAGTGTTTCAATTCACCCTGGCAGTAATGGTCTGGAAATTGTTCTTGTTTTCCATATTAATGAGTACCCTAAAAACCACTTAAAATTGGAAAAGGAAGAATGTTTTCAAAGGAGAAAAAATGAGGTGAGTTGGAACTGCCAGCTGCCTTTTCACTGCTCTCTTTCCCCATCTGCTTCTTCTTTAACAGTCTACACAGAAAATTAAAAATAATGGTTTCCCTGTAGAGAATCTCAGCCCATGGCTCAGGGCACTTGCTACTTACACCCAACTGTGGAAAAACCCCGCAGGGACTGCAGAGGAGGGAACGCTCCCTGCCAGCCATTTGCTAGGAGCAAGGAAAAGTGACAGAAATAGKAAAGGCTTCATTTATACTTCCATTGTGTGATCGCTGAAACGTTTCGGTCAAAATTCGGCTGAAGTTTTGAGATCTTTAACCAACATTGTCCTCCTCAGGAGCTGAGAGACAGACTCACATGAGCATGGATCGTCTCGAGTTGAGCATCCATATTCCCTGCTGGGCAAGGAAATACATCATGGGAGGGAAGGGAAATGCAGATCAGGAGAGGGCCAGGGCTCAATCTGATCTCCGCTCCCTTGGTTTCTSTTGGGACACAGCCTTTATACCAAAACATCCACTGGTCCCTCTCTGAGGAACCTGATTTAGCAGAGAGGCAGGCTCAGGTGAGGGCCTTTCACACCCGTCTGTAATTAATACAACTGAGTGAGGATTTTGAGTCTTCTGAACAGCATCCCCATTAAGAAATTGTGTGTACCCTGACAGGACTTCACCACCCTGGGGGAAGAAGCGGGGAATAGGGGAGTGCAGCAGAGGAGGAGAGGGGAGGATGTTGCAGGAACAAACTGTCTCATGGCACATTTGCACTGTTTGAGGAAGGGAGAATTTTGACATTATTGCCAAGACTCTGTAGCGTCAGATTTTCATGTCACAGAAATATGCAGACATTGTTCATTTATGATAGGCTTTTCTAAATTTATTGCAAGTCCTATACTTCTTTTCTCTTCATTTTTTTTTGGAGGGACTCTATATGGTTTGAATTTGCTTATGTTATTTGTTATCTTTTCAAAAGCAACTCCAATCCAGCCCTTGCTATTAGGGAGAGAGAAATAGAAAGATGGGGAGAAGGGGAGGGGTTTGAGGGGAGAGAGAAAGAGAAAATATCACCTGGCCCTGCAGAAGGGCTGTAGTAGTTTTTACATCAGCATTTTTTAGCTTCACTCTGCATTTTCCATGTACTCGATTATCAGTTCAATATATATACTGCGTTATTTAAATGTAAGGAGGAAAATCGACTAGTAKTTATGGGAGAAGGCAGAGCTGTCACAACATATTCCTGCATGGCCATGATTTGTTTTGTGTTCAGTCACACACTGTTTGGATTTCAGCTCTTATTTCAGTCCTGGCCTTAGGGTTTTCCAAACAGTGTTGAAAGTCAGATATGCAGAGTGCTACACTGAGTTCTATATCCCATATTTCTAATGTAGAAGATGTAAGAAGAGAATTTTGTAAATAGAGAGAGGGAGGGACATAGGACAAACTGGTCCTTCACCATTTGCAGATAGGTAATCAGAAGAGTTTGTAGCTATACGAAAGACCGTCATGTGTATGTGTGAGAGCCCGTAAAGGAAATGCATTTTCCTTTCAGAAGGCTAACTCTTTTCCCTGTCAGTCTTAGCTCTGGTCTTGCAACTACAATTGCTTAGGAAAATCCCTGTGCCTGCACAGTTGGCCAGGCAAGAGCCAGGAGTTTGATAGAGGACCTAGTTGCTATGTCTGTACTAATTGTTTTGGAAACCTGCAGTCCTCAAATGCTCCGACTAGATGTCCATGTAACACCTCCTACGCCAGAATCAAAATCTGTTATATGTATTTTCGCTACAAATAAAAAGACACTCATCTGGTGACTGACTGGCTGAACCATCCTAATGCTTCGGTCTTGATGAAGCTTTTTATTCCTCTGTACAGAAGAATAACTGAGTCTAAACAAACACAGACAGGCCAAAGAACATTGGCCAACCATTCAGTTACTGTTAACCTATTATGTTTATGAAATTACATTTATATTTGATCATTACGTAAGTCACTCTTTCAGAATCCACAAGCAAAATTTCAACCCAGCTGCAGCTTTGCTAGGAATCTACTAGACTATCTGTTGAGATGACATAGTGTATTTACTGTGTGGTGTTTGTGTTCATAAAGRAAAGTGTTAGGAAGCATGAACGAAACGAAAATGTAAAACCAATTTTTGGACAGAGGGGAGAAAATGTGGTAGGAGGTGATATCCTGCTCCTTCAATACCACTCTCAAGCTTTCTGGATGGCAKTAGAGCATTATCTTTGGGAACAACACAACAAAGTCTTTACCAAAAGTGGTATGTTTGTGCCAACATAGAGCTTTGTGCATTTTTAGCTCTTCCTTTWGTTCTAAGCACAAACTCAGCATCTGCTGCCTTCTAAATACAGGTGGCTAGTCAGTGCCCCATYTAACTTCATGAAAATAAGAGTATCACAGCATCTTCCCTCTCACCCATCCTCACCAAACATACACATAAGCTGAACAAAAGAGATTTTCTGTTGACATTTTTTTGAAAAGCCAAAGCAACAATAGGTACACTTTAAATATCCTTCTCTTGGTCTTTTTAGCTGTTGCCACTTAGTCTTACTGCCAGTGTGCAAGGACATTGACTCTAAGTGATTATTTTTCATTGTCAATATCAGTGAAATTGAATAAGCAGGAAAGAAGATGCTGTAGCAGTTAATCAGTACGTACAATCAGTACAGATAATCATTTTCRTTGCTAGTGGGTTTTCTTGTCTTTAATATTATTTGGGTGGCACCTTCCAAGGAACAAAAGCCTTTTGGAAAAGGAATGATCTGGAAAYGTTATCACAATGTGATAGCAAGGTGACCTACAAAGGTCCCTGCCAGGGCATCAATGTGAGGAAAGCTGATCTTCTGGAAAAGCAGAGATGAGCTTCCCAGCACTAGAGAGCACCACTGTGACTCTGAGATTGCTACAGTCAATTAAGGCACAAGATTCTTCCCAGAGGACTCTGAATTTGGCACAGGCAGTCTTACCCTTGACCTTCATGTCCTTTGAATCAGGTTTACAGTTTACAGAACCTTATTACCATGCTACAAAATTATTTACCAGTCACAGAATTGTAGACTGATGTGAAACTGGGACCATGGAGCTTATTCGAAACACATTCATCCCAAACTAGATTAAAGGATACTTATAAGAATAATAACTTGTATTTCTATGGAGTAAAATTACCTCACAAGCAAAATCTAAGTCACAGAGCAATAAAAGGCTTCCATAAATACAAGAATGGTTTTCAGCTAGAAGCTGGTGTCCAATACRTATTATTTATCAAGCAGTTAAAGAGGAGCATACTGCAGAACACAGCCTGAATAACTGCCTATCTTATAGGTGGATTTGCCACAGAAATCTTTCAAACAGCCATGTATTTGTTTCCCTTAGTTGTTTGAAGGGATACACCTTAACCTTAGGGATGAGGATGAACCTTATTTGACCTTCTTGTTCCTTCAGAATTAAGCAGGAAATCTTCCTGTCACAGACTAACTTTGGGGATTCAGCATCTCCCTGCTGCTCTTGGGTGGAATTAAAAGTTACTAGCTTCCCGAGCTTCTTGTTCCAAGTAAAATGGGGAAATACACTGACATGGAAAAAACACCTCTGGAACTCCTTAGAAACCATGGTGCTCTGTTGACTGCAATGGTAAAAACACTTTAGCTGAACTGGAAAACTACACCAGTTAGTGGAGGGGATGGGGGCAGGATGAAGAGAACAGTTTTCACCCCAGTAGAAGTTCAACAGAGTCAGGGCAGTGTGAGGGCCCTAGTTCAGTTTGCTCCTCCAGTGAAGGTTTCATCTCTCTAYTGCTGTCCATTTTTGTCATGAATACTGCCGGACAATACACACTGAGGAAGAGAATCCCAATGCATTTCCTCACAGGAGCATTTGAGCCCTGAGATCAAAGGATAAACTAAACTGAAGAGGTAAATACTGTCAGTCAGTAATATCTTGCTTTCAAGATATTCATCCTAGAGTATGATATGAAATATGCTAAGGTAGCCTCCAAAAATACAGTCCCTCATCTGAAATATTCAGTTAGGATAGAGGCCTGTTTCAGTCATTAATTTTGCTTTCATTGTAGGTCTCTTCAGTTTTTAACAATGTTCCACAGACTCTTTGAGGCCATCAAAAAGACACTTACAACACGCTTCACAGTGAACACCACTGCAATGCAGCCATCTCTGCAGAGCAGTGATGAGTAGCAACACATGGCATTTTGCACAGCTGAATAGCAAAAAGTACTCCTCAAGGACACCAGGGCAACTTCAGCTCTCAAACTACTGTAGGACCTCCGAATGCACAGAGGGTGAAAAAGAGGGTCTGAAGAAAAGCAATAGCAAGGCTGTTACTGCTTTGGGACAAAGCAAAAATTTCATCCCACAACRAATCTATCATCTTAAAATCTCAGAGTGACACATACTGTGTTTCATCTGGGTAGCAGGGGTGAAGACCTAAACTGGCCCTGTGATGAACTGAGCTTATACTTCCAGTTAATTAAAGTATTTCTAACTTATTCCCTGGATCTTAATATCACTTCTGCTGAAAAACACAGTGATTGCTCTGTTTTTCTAATACACTCATCCCTCGGTTCAGTTGTCCATCTGTTAAGTACTTAAACGTGTTTGCTTTAAGGGATTGTGCATGTGTAAATGATGGGAGAATTTCTACTGGTAGTTTTATTGCTATTGAAGCAGGTAATCATCTTTTCCTTAAAACCCCTGGCATGATTTATCACAGATTGTCTTGTTTATTAATGAGTGCTCATAATAGCAGGGCTTGATGTTCAATTTTTTTTCAGACATATCAAGGTCTGATTTAATTGCTACGAACAGCTGAAAACAAGATAATATTAATGGATTAAAATCATAAGGTGATGAGTTACTACATATTAATGAACTCACAGTTCTGTGAATCAGTTAATAATGACTTAGGACCTTGACAAAGTTGGTTAGAATAAAAAAAAAAGCACAAAAGTTCCTTTGGTTTGTGAATATTCTTACAAAGAAAACCAGCATTTCAAATCCATAGGAGTGCATCCATATGCTAAAACATAACAGTGATTCCAAGCTGACCTTCATTTTCACCAGCTAAGACATGTGAAGGCCTTGGGGACATGTGCATGAATAGCATAGCACAGTAGTAGGAAAAAGAAGGGAAGGAAATTTGGCTGTTCAAGCATAAGGAAAGGTCCTTGCTGCCTAGAAGGCAGGGGAAAAGCTTCTTCTCAGTCTTGAAAAAAAAATAGGATACTTGCCACAAGAGAGATTTAAACAACTGTGGGAAGAACTGGAATGGTGTGTCTGGCACAGACGACCACATTCTGTTTTGGAAGTTATTCTTTGTGCTTCAGAAACATCATGCAATTTGAGGRGAAAACTCAGACCCAACAATATTGAGAACCATTTAGTAGCTACACACTCATGCCAGCAGATGAGAAACTCGTTCTTCTCAGCGGCTTAGGAAGAAGAATTGCCTTAGTAAGTTCTCCATAGGTGCAGCGTCTGGCTGGCTGCAGACGTAGCTCTAGCTCTGTGGGGATAGGACGTGATCGGCTTTCCAGGAAAAAAGATGGGCAGCTTTGTATAGAATCAAGAAAAGGGTCAGGAGCTTGCAAATTGAATGGATGCTGCAGAGGTGGGCTTCTGCCCCCAGCAAGCAGAGGAAAGGAAGACAGCGTGGCAAAGCTCTGTGATCCTCTCAATAGAGCTGTGAATCTAAGCTAACAAGTGAAGACAGAATTCAATCAAAATACTTGCTGGTACCTGTATCATTATTGTCCTAAGCTACTTAATGCTTTGCCAAAACCCTTTACCTTCATCTCCAGGAGCTTTGTTCATATAGATAGCTTATAAATAAAATTCCTGGATAGACAAATATCCATGCTATCCTTGGGTGACTTTTAAAATATGCCTTTGTGCAAAGAAACTAACATTTTCTAAAGCTTTTTGGACTCATTCCTTCTGCAAATGTAGAATACCTACTATGCTTTGTAGTACCTTTTGCTTGGTTATAAGGAATTCAAGCAGGAACCACCATTACAGAAGGAATGTAGTTCTTTGAACCGCTCTAAATAATATAAGTTTCACTTTCATCCCAAGAAGTGTTAAGGATGCACAAAAACACACAGGGAATTTTGTGCTAGCACCACTGATTATATTACTTTCAAAAGAGAAATAAAATCTTACCCTGAAGCTCAGAATTATTAGAGTGAACAGCCAGAATCTATTATACTATAGAAATATCACACAGAGAGCATTCATGAAAGAATTCGCCAGACAACTTACTATGGTATGAAATTGTTCATTTTGTACACATTGTCTCATTACTTACTTTCCTCCTTATTAATGATGAAGTCATAATATGTGGGTAAATTAAAAGTCTTTCTACTGTAACATCGGAAAAAAAATACAAAATCATCTGCTGGGCTTTAGTTACACTGCAGTTTCACAGCAGATTTAAGCTGGTGTAGATGCAGGTTGCATAGGAAAAGGTCAGCCCCTTCCGTCACCCCAGCACGAGCCCCTGCACAGCTATGGAGCAAATCAGATCAAGGAACGAATCTGGCTGAAAATTGGTTTATGCCCCCAATCTTCCTTTTTTCTGGATTAGTCTGCAGCTGGTTGGTTTCTTCACCTGGCTCTCTAGGCTCCTAGCAGCACAAGGGAGCCAACGGGAATGTGGAGCCCTTTTTCTAGGATCCTACAGGTACATTAGCATCAAAGGTTCATAAAATTAAGCACAAGCTGTCCAAAGCTGGGGAAATCGGCAAAAGAGGCTGCTCACACCAGGGCAACTTGGCAAGGGTCATATAAGTATCAGAATTTACTTCTTCTTCTTTCTTCACGGCATGCTACCCCTCTCTTTGATGAGGCCAAACCAGACCTTTCTAAGGGACCTAAGTATATTCCAACATTTTTGAGGTCACAGCCATTTTTGAACATTACGCCCTCTGTAAGCCCTCTTTAGTCCCCTTAAAACCACTTTATTCTGCTAGGTCTTTCACTCTGTTGTCCAATACTTTTAATTTTACCTTTTAAAATGTTACATTAAAATTTTTATGGTTAACGAGAAGTGCAATTTACCATCACTCTCTCTAGGCGATCCTGCCCCAAGGACTGTATATTACTCTTCTTTGTCCGAGTTCCTCATCGCATTTCAAGAGAACATTTTCATTGGTTCCTGGATGACTCAGGAACCTAATTCCTGTTTTAAAAGCAACTTGGGAACCAAAATTTCAGATGAAGTCCCTGGAAATTGACTCTCAGTCACTTTGACACTTTTGAATGTATTCCGCCATGGTTTTGTTCTTAATTTGCCTGGAATATAATAGAAGCAAATTAGGCACTAAGGAATCTTGCGTTATAGAGATACTTATATTTCTTTTTATAGAGACTGTTTAAAAACAAAATGGGCCTTGAATTTTTTATTCCTGTAAGAAAAATAAATTCTACATAGCACCTTTAGAGAGTCTTCTTAGACTTATCCTAAGAAAATTCAATGTTTCCTTCTAAACTCTAGGAGCTGAGAGCACTTCCTACGCACTCATGCATGCCTTCGCTCCACATCTGGGCAAGATCTGCCCAAGCTGTTTCCCTCTCTCCCTTGCAACAGTAGGGAAAGCACAGCATTCAGACTGAAAGGGAGCCACAAAACATCCCAGTCAGCCCCAGACAAGGCACATTAAAACAAACATCTGCTTGGAAGCATAGATATAGCTTTGACAATTACAGGACAGAATTTGCTTTATAATTATTAGGCAAAGTACATCTTTCTCCTCATTACAATTGATCGTATTTGAACTAAGGAATATATCCTCCTATTTTTGTCAACTATGTTTTAAAAAAATGAAAAATGCCTTAACATTTTTCAGATTGCTCTGTTCTTTGTTACTTTTTTCATCTGGATATATAATTGTTAAAAAAATTGGAATCTAAAGAAAAAATTCAAACTTTGTGTTCTTTCTTCCTACCTCCATTTAATGCATGGCAGCTAACAAACATTGKTTTTTTTAAGTTACAAGAAAATGCATCAATTGCTCCAAAGACTGCTAGGTCARTGAATTTTTTTGCATCAGTTTTGATGTGTTTAAATCAGCCTCAGAGCAATTAAATTCATGTTGTATTTTTAATTCTCTCAATCATGTTCCTGCCCGAGCTCCTGCTCACATAGAGATGAGCTGAAATAGAAGCAAGCCTGTTAACTGTTCTTCTTCAAGACCTCCTCAATACAATCAGAACTTTGTGGTGATTTTAAATATCACATCTGTGGTCCCGATCTACTTTTTTATTATTACTTAACCTTTGGATGTGCCCAAGTTCACACAGTCAGGGACCTGCTCTTCAAAGATAAACAAATTGTTGGAGAACTAAGCAATACAGGAAATTCACGTGCTTAGCTACTGAATTAAAGGGTGGTAGGCCGAAAAAGTCATTAGTTTTAGTGACCACAGTGGGTTTTATATAGAAGAAAGGTTTCATTCGCTAAATTGGCTCACATGTTATTACTAATGAATGTCTAACAAAGATTCTTCTCTATAAAATGTGATCATTTTACACAGGAGATTTGTCAGTCGAATTCTTGGAGAGATTGAGGCATTGGAGTCTTTTAAAAGTCCATTTTTTAAGTCTCTACTCCACATACTGCTTTTATGACCTAAAAAGCAAAGGGACTCCACATGCTGTAGGGTTCAATTGAAATTATTGTTGGAACATAGGAATACAACAGTAGGACTGTATTCATCACAAGAGTTACACTTTTTGTTGCTAGCGCTCAAGAAAAGTCCGCAAGGATCAGAGTTCCAAGCCGGCTCTTTCATTTCTGCTTTCTTTGTATCGCACTTTGTCTCTCCTGCTCTGCCTGTAAGAGGGTCACTTCGTGTAGCCAGCCTTCTCGTGCGCTTTCCCTGCAAAAAGTTTTGTGGTAATTTGTTCAAAGGTTTCCAGATCTTGTTAAAATACGAACGCACATATGGCAGCGCTATCAGTCAGAATCAGAGGCTCCAAAAGCCAGGAGATGCAGGCAGGCATGTCTGCGGGCAGGGGGAATTCGCAGCACCCGTTTCGGGCATCACGTGTAGGTGCGATCCTGAACTCCTGTGGTCAGGACTGCGTGGTCCTTTGTGGCCAACAGAGTGACAGACATCTTCAAAGCACAGCGCAGAGCATCTACATCAGATGCCTAAAATTAGCCAGGACAACTGCCCCTTCAGCATGGAAAATGTATACGAAATCTTTTCCTTGTCTGAACCACATAAGCTTTTCAAAACCCCCTTGGCAGGCCGCACTAGTAGAAGTCTTAGCATCATTCAGCAATAATAAACACAGACGCACGCACAAAAGAAAGACCACGTGCCCACAAGCCATATGAAATGAAGCAATAGGCCATATCAGAGCTCCTGCTGCACATTTTGTACTGAGGCCAGAAAGATATAAATAGCTTACTCTTCACGTGCTGTATTACAGCACTTTAACAAAGGAGTCTTGGACACTAACAAAAGGTTTGTGCTACCATCAGTAATAGGGAGAGAGTGAGAAAAAATGGAAAAATAACAGACAGAAAAAAAAAAATCATACTTGGATGCCAAATATTTTTACCTGTGCTTGCCCAGGGCTAGCACCTTCAAAGTTACCCTGGGGAGGGCAGCAGTTTGCAATTGTAGGTATTAGGCAATAGGCATTAGKGTCAAGTTTTTCTGTTCCATGGGACATTCAGATTTAGAGTCTGAACACATGTATGGTCTTTTAYAGCAATCCTATCATCAGCTCATGAACTCAGCGCACGTGACTCAACATGCGTCAAAGCGAAGGGGGCACTGGCTAAGTGACACAAGGGATGGTAGGATAGCTGTCCCCATGCAGATCAAGCTCACATGGGACCAGTATGGCCCCAATTATGTGAGGTAACAAGAAAAAGAAAGGTCTTCTAGCAGAGCTCTTCTGCAGAGAAGCCACTGCTGAGAGGCAGCAGCTCCCATCTCTGGCTGCAGTGGAGAACTTCAACATCCCATCTGCTCCACAACCCCAGGTAAGGCACAGATTACAGGCCTGGATGCCCAGCTGTATCCAGCATGGAGAACCAGAACAGGAGCAGGGTATGACCAGCAAACACAAGGCCTGGGGTGTCAGATGTAGTGCTTGAGACTTTTCAGATGGGCACAAACATAGAAAAAATGCCTTATTTTTTTTTCCCTCTAAGTGCATTATTGGTATTTGTGCTATGCACAAACAAGCCTCACTGGTTACTGTTGCAGTCTTCAACCATGTCACTAGTAGTAAGCAAAATGTACTTAGGACCTCTCTATGGCATGGAAACACACTAGCCCAAAACAATATATATCTATTCTTAACCCCCAAGAAAGACAAGGCCTTCTGCAAGCTTCTAACCCACGCTGATTCCCAAGCTGTGTCCAGGTATTGTTTGAGAATGTGACACAGGTTAGAAACATGCAGAACCTTTCTAGCAATTCAATAGTGTGAGCAATAATAGACCCGGAAAGATTCTGTGGCACTGATTTATTGGCACAGCCAAYATACACATTTCCTGAAGTTTCTTCCTTAGTAATAGTACCTTTAGTCCTACTCAGGGTGATGGGAGGAAGGTGTTTTGGAGGATTTTAGGTTGGTTTACTTTTTGGCAACTACTAAAAACTAGCATGTATTTGCTAGAAGCATAACATTTGGTAAAATAGATCTCTGCCTGTAATGAAGAACAGTCTTCATCAAAATGATAGTTCGTTCTGCCTCTTAGCCTGCTGCTGTCTGCTTTGGGACTGCAAGTTTTCTTGGATACTATTAACAGGTATTAGAGGAAGAGCATCTAAGAGCAGAAGGTARCTTAGTTTCAGAAATCTGTTCCAGACTGTATCCATTAAGTCTATAAGACAGAAGAGAAAAGGGGCTCATGAACACGTTCTAAACAGTTTGCTTTTTTGAAAGGACTTACTTGGTAATCATTATCTTGGCTCTGGCCCTCTCTCATTTAACCTCATCTGCCTGACTTTAAATTCATGGAACAGATTTGCACTGCCTTGGACTCCATGCAATTGGCTGCTGTGATGTACTTGGACATTTTTTTCTGGAAAAAAAAAAAGAAATATTTGATACCATTAATCATATTGCCATATGTAATAAATTGGCTGCCTGTGGTACACTGCCTCAAACTGTCACATGGTTCCAATCATAGTTCTGCCAACTGAAAGTGGTTGCTGGAAACTCTGACTCTTCCTTTCAGGCRCTCCTATGAGAGGTCCGCAGGGCTCTGTCCTGTTTGTACTGTACATTAATGACCTGCTGGCTGCATAGCAGCACAAAGGCCAAGAGTTACAAGTATGCACATGTTTGTAAGTGCTGCTATATATAAGCAATAATCTGTTTGATATCAGAGTCACATCATTACGAAGTCAGCTTTTGACAGCATTTGCAAGGTTTGAAGGCTAATTCAGTACGTCTCTAATTTGCAGCTTAAATATCTGCCAGAAMGAAAAGTGGGGAAGTGGGGGGAAAGTATTAAATTTAGCTGTGTAAAGTAATTCAGGGAACAAGAACACTGCTCTTACAATTCAGCTTTTGCGATTGTCAGGGCTCTTGTCAAGTCACAGCTGGAATGCTGCAGATTTATAAGAACAATAGAATTATTTGGGGGAGGAAGTGGAGAGAAAGGAATAAAATGCTATTTGTAGCACTTCAGCTAGCACTTTGATACAGGTTCTTTGGATCTTTTTAAGTAGGCACAGACAGACTGGTTTAAATAAAAACTCCTTATCCTTTAACCAAAGGTTGCCTTGAGCRCCTTAGAGCACTGACAACAACCTATTGACTTTAGAGGTGGGCCCAGAAACACAACACTGCTTTTGAATGTTATTAAATATCTTTTTACATTGCAGTAGGACATGGCAAAGAGAAATGTGGCTACTCCAATGTAGTAACTGATGATCATATGTATTACAACAGAACAGTACTTGTGAAAGAGGGCTCCAGTGCATTAGCTATGACAGAAGTTCAGAGCAGAGATAGCTCTGCGCTCATGAGGTTCTCACTCCAGGCTCTAAGATCACTGACTCAGTTCCCCTCTTTTGAACCTTCTTTCTCCTGCCAACTCCCACATGAACAAAATACACAAGTACCTCTGGAGCTGCAGACGGAGAGTGAGAAAACACCACAGTGGACACACCTGTTTCCACGGACTAATCTTTGGTCTAACCAGGAAAAGGAAGGCCTATAAACCCTAAAGGAGAAGAAAAAAATATTTGCAGAGAGCGAACAGTTCTCTTTGATATTTAAGCATCAAAACCTCTTGGTAAGACCAAGGTAGGGTGTCAGTGGTGAAGATGCAGTGATGTAAGGTCAACATATACCAGTAACAGGAGCATATACCTAGGTTCCCTGATGGATTCATACGACATGGGCTAGCCTGCTTTATGTTACATTGACTTCTATCATTATTCATCCTAGCTAGACAAACAGAATAGTTCTGCCTTTTTATTGTTGTGAGTACATAACACATACAAGAAACATTACAACAYTTACACTGAAAGAAACAGATGGTTTAAAACTCAGCATTGTAAGAAACCCCAGGCTCTTGAGAGCTGCTGTTCCACCACTGGGATTGTCCTTGTACTCCTTAACTTTGCTCATACACAGAGACAGACATGGAACAGAAGGTCAAACTTGTAAAAGCCACAGGGATTCAAATTTGTGAGGAACGAAATATTAGCTACTCTTCRCTCTATTTGCTTCCAGAGATAACTGAGAACTTTTCCACGTTGTTTCCTGGCTTCATCTAATCTATTTTTCTTAAATAAAATATTCAAGTTAATGCCTCATAGGCCATCCCCCAGGAAGTTACTCTGAGATTTTTTCATGAAAGGTCTTGATCTTTCAAACCTTTACACCTGTGTTTAACTCAACATGTGATAAAAATCCCAGTTGTAGGATCATTTGTGAAAAGAGACAAGCACGCATGAAAATGCTCACAGGCTGTAGGATTCACAAGGAAAGAAAAGTGTATAGTTGTCAAATTGAAAATGCACAATACTGAATCATGCTGTCAAAAAGCTGACATCTCTACAACACTTGGTATTTTACTACCTACTAGTGACATTTCTGGTGGAGGTGAGGGATGAGAAGAGAAGGCATTTCACAAGCCTTTCCTTGCAAGCAAAAAGCTCTTGGAAGACGACTGCATTAGGTGTTGCTAGTCTGACCTTCATGAAAGCAATGCTTTCTGGAGTGCATATAAACAGGGGCACAGTCCATGAATGCGTGGCTGTATTCCCACTGTAGTGACTGAATGGCCATGTTATGCACCTTTATAGAGCAAACTGATGTGGTGAAGAGTTTTGTCTGGCTAGTAAATCCTAGTAGGTGAACTGAGGTGAGCATGCTTACCATACTGCATTGATGTAGAATAGACTAGACAATATATTATTAGCTTTGATTGAGACAAAGCTCCCATCTGGGGGGCAAGGGGGCTAAAAATCATATGCCCTAAGGCATGTGATTTCAGAAAGGCTGAGCACTACTGGGAATCCCTAATTCCCAAAGAACTCTGGCAGCAGGAAGCAGTAAGTGACAACCAGTATACTAAATAATCTCATTTTTGTGTGTCTAATTCCTAACTACCAGGTGCAAACAGAATCTCTTACTAGTTCCACAAACATTCTTAAAAGAGGCTTTTAAACTGTATGTGAATGCCCACCTAGAAAGCTAAGCAGCTATCACACAAAGGAGTGAGAGCTAAGAGAGGAGAGGGACTATTCAAATATAATAAAAATACATAGAGTTAACACATTCTTAATTTGACTGTTTGTAAGCTCTCTGGAAAAGATTTTATTTGCAGATTTGCCAGGATCTGACAAAAGCAGCAGCTCATCCTGAACTCAGGTATATATTCAAGCTTACATACAAAAAGTTGCCTAATCCGGTCTAGTATAACTTTATACAGCACACGAGACTCAGCAACTCTAACTATATGCTTAATTTTAAGCTAACAAACAGGTTGAATTATGTTCTCTAGAAGAGAGGGATGTTGTTCATTGTTGAATTGGACTAAGGTGTTAGTTTAGTTTTGTTTTTTGTTTTTTTAAATTAGATCTTTGTGACACAGACTGTCCTTTTCCCCCACAGTGGCGCTGCTCTGAAAAGAGTGAGCCAGTCTGCCTGGTCCTACATAATGTTAAGAATAGAGACAACAGCCACAACCACTTTGTTCACTCTGTTCCTGCTTCTATTATCTAAAACAAAAACAGAAGACTTGTATTTTTTTGCTTGCAGAATTTTATCCACGTAAAAAGCAATATGGTACAATGCATGAAATTAAGCAAACAAATGATTATGACAGAGGCTACCTTAACCAAACACGCAATAAGAGCATCATAACTTATACATTCAGCTACATACCAGGAAAAATAAAAAAAATCTAGCACCAAGCAAAAAGAAAAAAAAATTGCTTTGAAAGTTTAGGTTAGAAGACTTACAATGTATTTTAATTCTCTAGTATTTAAAGCCTGATCATTGTAAGGGGTTCTACCCTTAAGACGTAGCTAAACCATTCAGCAGGATGCATTTCCAAACAGCATGAAGGATGACTGATCAGGTTCCTGAAGTACCTGCTCCTCAGTTATCACACCTTGCAGTCTTAGTATTAGACTAGGCTATGTTTAGTCAGTAAGCGGATTTTAGAAAAAAGGGGAAGTTTCCAAAYAGAGGAAATCAAGATCTAAATCTGTGCTCAGCTACATAATACCTCAGAAGAGCAACGGAAAAAAAAAARAATCAATAATGTACTAGGAACAGCCAATAAATTTTTTTTTTAAACTCATATAAAACACATTAATCACAGCTAGTTTTTTCTCATCYTCCTCCTCAATAGGAGGTGTCCTAGCTGTCTCACATTATCTTAGATAGTTACTTACATATGATAATCAAATATATACAGTAGAATAGAATTTGTAGATGTAAATCAAAAAAGTCAGACCCAATACTCTAGGCCTCTATAGAGCAAATTAAAGCAGTCAGCAAAAGGAAATACTGGCACATGAGTGGTTTGAATTTCAAATATCCTTAATTTCTTTTTTTAATAAACTCTACAACTAAGAAAACACATACCCATATTTCTTGGTATATCCCTAAAACTACAAAAGAAATAGTTACATTAGCTTAACCTGAAAGTCAAATTTCTACTTTTAATATCCAATTATTACAGGTTAAACCCCCAAGAAAGTTAGCAAGCTTTATGAAGYTTGTTTCAGTTTTGTCTTTYTAGTTGCCCATCAATTCAWGAGCAACATACCRGCTTTACCCTTTTTGAACCTACTCAACTTTACTACCAGCTGAGGTCTCCATTGCTATGAACTGTGCACATGAAGACTGGCATTTGCATCTAACACACTTGGCTTCAGCACATCTGTTTGGAATTTGGGACTCAGGGGTTTTTAAAATAGTTCTCTACYAGCTGGTCAAAACTTGAAGCAGAGTATTTTTTTAGGGTATTTACAGGAGCCAGTGAATAGTCCTCTACAAARCTCTTGGGAGCATGATCACTGGTATCAGCTGCCTGGGAGTGGGTTGCCTCAGAGTCCCAGGTAGTGCGATCATAGCCATCRCTCGCTGAGAGAAGCTCCTCTGCTATCAGGGAGCTCAAGCTCTCTTCTTCCTCCAGGAAATCACATTGCAGCAGGTCACCATCAGGACCGTGATCTCTCTCAGCTGAGCAGCCCGGGTTAGTACAGTCTCTGACCCAGCATCGGACTGGTTCGTGGTCCGCCCAGAGACTGATAGACTTTGGCAACATTTTTATGGTCTTCCCATCCTCTGCCCGCATGGGGACCCCGGACAGCCTCACGGAGCCTTTGCCCACATTACGCACCACCGTAGCTGCAGTATGACCCCTAAACCGATAGACTAAGAAAGAAAACAACAAAATTCACCAAACAGAACAACAAACTCATCAAACAATCATGGTCAAGGAAGAACTTGCATCTTCTGTGATACTTAATTGCTAAGTACTTTATAAATGTCTGATATCATTTCCCCCCACTGTAAGCCTTTGAGGAAGTGAATTAGTTACCACAAGATTAATGCAATTTGTCCAAGGTCAAAAAGCCAAATCTGCAAGGAATTAAAGATCATACTGTAGTGCATCCAGTGACCTCTGCTGTTACAGAAACAGCTCTTCCTATCTTCCTAGTAAGGGCAGAGAAAGATCAGGCCCTGGGAGCCTGGGCCTTGAACTAGACTGTCATTAAACTCCTGGGATTTCAGTGCTTCACAGCTCCATCAAACTACTACAGTATTCCTGCACTCCACCTAGTTCGCCATTTTAACTGGGTCTGAAAACAGAAGACTAGCACTGTAAAACTCCTCAGAGGAGGGTAAAGCACAAGTCTTTTGTAAGCCTCAATACTTCATTTTGCCTTCTGTGCAGGAGCTCAACTCATTTGATTTATTCCTGCCTCCTTTCCTGTACCCCGACACAGATAGAAACTGAGGTGTGTTCTATTTCCTTACTCCCTTTCTCTGCTCCAGAATTTACCCTTTTGCTGGTAGCTGAACTTTAAATATTCTCAGTCAGTCTTTGCATGCCTCTTATCAAAGGCCTAGCAGCATCCTTCCAACAAGTTTCTGTAATACAACAAAAGTTGCTCAAAGGCTGTGTGAACTCCAACTGCTCCAGCAAGCAAACTCTGTCTGGAGTCTCCCATAAGCTGGCCAGCATGATTAACTACCATACAATAAAACAGGCTCAACATTTACAAAACACCTATACGCACAGGAAATCTACTTCCAAAGTGCATAAGCTGGTTTGAGGCTCTGGAAGGACTAGCAGCCTGCCAAGAATAGTGACGGCACCTTGCAGCATCTTCCTCTTAGAGTTTTGCTACACAGCAATCTTCTGGGTCCCCAGGAYAAGCTACACTAACTGGCAGGAAACCAATATATTGCTCCTTCTCTAACTTCAAGTCACACTGGGTAGATGCAAACCCAGTAAAGCTCTCACACCATTTGTTTTGGGCAAGCTGCAGGCGTGATTTGCACTGTGGTAAGATAACATTTCTGGGGTTAAGAAGTAACTCTATTCAGAAAGCCTGGTTCAATTTTGAGCACTGTTGTTGCCTTAAGAGTGCCTTGACTATAGTTTCAAAGCCAAATGCTTCACTGAAAAGAAAGAGCATCAGTACTCTAAGAACATGTATCATGGGTCTGCTTACTTTGTAAATAAGAATTTGGSGGATTTTAGACCCAAGCAAGTCATGGTGAGCAATGCAAGTACGAAAGACAGCATTCTGCTGCAGCTCCAAGGACACAGGGCAGAACAGCTATAGGGGTGTCACCTGGAGCTTTTGTATTCCTGAGTGCCTGTTCAAACAGAGGGACACATTTGCACATGGAGAAAACCCACCAGGAGTTGAATTTCTACAGAACAATACTTGAGTAGGAACCAGGAAGCCCTGTCACCTCTTTCTGCCATCCTACCCTCCATAATCCCAGAAAACAGGCACAGGTGCATGTTTGTATGCCCTGTATTGCCCCCACAGCCTTAGATACCCACCTGCAACAACAGTCAGATTAAATTCACAGCATTCCCCAATGCACTACTACCATCCCCTTCTTGCTGATCACCTTGTGAGGCGCTGACTCGGTCTTTTCCTTGCCACACTGAAGTCAGCCGTCTGCATCTTTTCCCACCAACTCTAGCTGGACACAGTCTAGCACGCTGTGGCTCTTGGCCATCTGGCACAACATCCTCCTCACCAGAGGTGCTGAAACTTCTTTGGTTGCCCTGGAGATCAGCCTGAGGAACCATATTTTTGAGGCTCACCTAGGACTAATGAGTAGGGAGCCAGTCAGAGAGTTACTGGTCTCACAGGACAGTGGGAAACAGATTTCAAGAGCAGCAAAAAGCTACATTTTTCTTCATGCCTTACAGGATAAAAAGGAGGCCACAGTACTGTCAACACCAAAAATCATTTTCAAAGAGTAGCAATTTACCTTATAGCCTACCTCTACCTCCCTATGWGAGGCCCTCCTTTCCTTACTGGGAAGAGACAAAAAGGGGGGGGGGACTAGAAGAAGGAAATGACCTACTGGAGGAGGAGCTAGCACAGCATCTACTCATCTGTAATCAGCAAAGCCTCCAAGTTGCAGTAACAACTCCACAGGCCTAATGAAATGAGTTGGGGATAGTCYATAAAAGTTGTGCTTAATGAGTGGGCGGTAAAGGAATACAGCATGCCAAAGCTTTGGCTCTCAAAGAGACAAAGGAAAAGGAAGGATGTTCAGTACAGGGACAGAAAGGGCCAAAATAAATAGGTTTTTACTTCTTTACAGTATGTAAGTATATTTTATTACGAAGTTTTCTAAGTTTTTTTCAGGGTTGCTGTTGTGTACAGGTGTCTGCTGCAGCAACCAGAGCAGATGTTCTTTTCCTCTTTCTCTAATAGCAATGTTTCCTAAATTTTGTGAAAGTGCAGTCCTCCTTCTGGACCTCCTAATCCCTATGCAGCTTCCTTTCCAACTAGTTGGTAGACTTTCACTAGCTTAAGTATTTCTTAACCTTTTCCTAGTGCTTTGTGGATTCCTCTGAGGCYCTTTATGACCCTTTGGGGACTGTGTCACAACTGAAAAAACACAGGCCTAAACTGAAGAGGAGGTAAATGATTTTCTGCAATGCCTTCCAAGTTTTAGGTGCTGTACAAAGAGAGSAGGTAGCTCTGAAATAAAGGATTAACCAAGGAAAGACTCATCTGATTTTTAAAAAAATGTCACTGTCCTTGAAAGAGTGAAATTGTGAACATCTGTGAATGGCAGCCTTTCTGTACACAGACCCACAGACTACGAGACAATCAAAAGTGCATGTGTGTGTCTACACTTTCTAAATGTACTGAAAGCTTGACAGACTTCTTGTGGACACTGGTGGTTTTGATATTTATGATTATAATCATCACCTTAAAACGCTGCAAACCCTTGATTGGAAATGCATCTGTACTGATATATCTTGTGTTTTCTCCTTGTCATACTTCAGAAGTAGCTAATTAAATGCAGGCTTACTAAATGACTAGCACCAGAGCACAGCAAACTTTCTCAGTTTCTAGGCTCCATTATGTACACGTTCAGCAATAAAATACTTCTTTCAATTCCTGAGCTGTCAAAGGCAAGGGCATCGTAACAGGAGTTACTGCTGGGGAGGTGGGGTTGGGCAAGGCATGGTGGCCCAGAAGTTGGGGTAGACGAATGCTTGATGATCCAGCTCATATGACCTAATAGACAGTGTCACTGCYTTTGGGAAATACAAGCCTCTTGACACATGCCCTTGGCTAGAAGGTCAGAATAGAAAAGCCCAAGCTCAGAAAATGAAGCCCTCCAGCTGAGAAAAATAATCCAACCATGGACTGGCAAAAAGCCTTGTTTTCCCCACCTGCTTTTTTTTTTTTTTTTTTTTTTTTTTTTTTTTTTTTTTTTTTTTTTTTTTTTTTTTTTTTTTTAATGACTTGACATGTTGCTGTAGTGCACTTCACATCTGATTAAATTAGTCACATTGCATTATGCTGTATCAAATGTGACATGATGCAATGGAATGTGAACGGTGTATAAGGATGCACTGGCATCAAATAACTGCTACCTGCTTCTGACTCACACAGGCATGTTAACAGCAGGTAAGAGAGACGTACGAGGTCCAAATCTTTGCTCGTTGTTAAATCATRCTTTTGTAGTTCATTATTAGGTTCTTCTATTGTTACACAACTTTGCATCAAAATAAGAATCTGCTACTGAAGAAACTGTTAAATATTCCTCCTACAAGCCCTCTGCACCTGCTTGTGATAAGACAGAAAGAAGTATCTGATCAGGAATCTCTTGCAAGGCATCTCTTACAAGGATACTAGATACAGTAACTGAAAGAAGATTAGCAAGATGCTGAGTATATAGATAATTGTGACCTATAGAGAACAAGGGTAAGGCATCATGTTATTGCTTATGTACAYACAGTGAGTATTATTCTTGGGCTGTAGGAATCATACCATCAGGAAACAGTAAATTGTGGTTCACTGACTAGGCACCTCCTGTTAGTCTTCTATCAGTGCAGCTCTTGTGGGGCTCTGGTAAGAGGAATTAAAGCTCTTACTCCCGTGTAGAGCACAGAGAAAGTGCTGATATCACACCTTRCCTTTTGGGGGGTAAATGCCCATTTCCATGTATGGCAAAGCAGCTGGATGGAATAGAGAAAGTCCATGCTAATTTAATCTGGACAAGACCATTACAAGCACATAGCTCGGTACATATCCCATATGGACTTGATGTTTTGTCTAGGATTCCTGCAGAACAGCTTGAAAGAAGCAAGAACAGCTTTAGGAAGAGAGTTAGTATAACCATCTACCTGCCCCAAGAGTCTCTAGAWCATTGTCATTTTTTTTGGATGGTCCCTGGAAGTAGGCAAGAGTATTGAATATTTAGCAACTGATAGAGCCTTCCAATGAAAGGACTACCTAAGCAATTAGTCATCACATGCTATGTAATATACTTTTCCTATGTGTATAATGAAATATATTTTATAAACTTTGGAGAGATCTGTGTTAGTTTTTCCTCCRAGGGTATAAGTTTTTAAGTTGTGGTCATAAATCACAAACTCTTTATCTCAATCTGTAGTGTTTTTTTTCTTTTAGTTCTAGAGGTCCCTGGGTCAGGTGTAGTGGGGATCTATGGTGCAACAGAAAGCTCTTCTTTCTCTCCTTTCTCCTTTTCTCTTATTTGTCCAAGGCTCCTGTGRCCAAAGGAGGTTAATTAAATTGATGCAACAGGGACCCCTATGACCCAGGACTGTAAGGCACTACATAAAACTGAAGAACCAGATTTCTACAGCTGAGGAGGCTTCAGAACTCATTTCCTCAGTGGATTTGGTCATAATACACACGCTCACTACCCTGTTTTACCTGGGGACCCATGTCCTCTTTCTGTGCTTCTTGCACAGCATTTGTTTTTCTTGTCATAGGAGGATAATGGACAATTTTTGACAGTATTCTTGTGGCATCTCTTACAATGGAAGTCCTACTGCCCAGGGTTTCTGGGCACTGCATTGTCAGATAAGAGCAGGGTTACAATATAGCTGTGAAAAAAATATTGTTCAGGCTCTAAAAATAAAAGTCGTTTTCACATCTCTTAACTGCAAGTTACTGTATATTTTCTGATTCTCAGATGCTGTCATGTCTAAAAATATCATGATCTGAATTGCCTGATGACATCATTCAGGATTTTCTTTTTCCCCAAATTTCCATTCCAATTCTGTTTTCTAATTAATGCATATATGTAAAATCTATGTTTACATAGCTGACCTTTTGTCTAAATTTGGCTGCGTATAACAGAAGCTGCCAACACAAATTTCCATTGGTAATGACATGTTTAAGATTATACTGAGCTGCAAAATCTTCTACCTCCAATGGACAAGTGGAGTAAACAGGATACTGATCTCCACACCATTTCTGGACCTGAACTAACCCTGTACAGTACATTTCCAAAGGTCTGAATTACTTCCAAGATAATTAAGGTGTTCCTTCAACGATCTGGATTCAGATTCTTGAGTAGTCCCTGTTCTGGACTCTGAAAACTTGAAAAAMATGCATTAAATACTGATTATATAATTGCATCTGGAGTATGTCTGATGAGGAGAAAATGGCTGATGTTAGCATAGGCTGAAGGGGACACATTTCTGAGAGAATCCTCCCYGGAGGAGTGAGAGGCTGTATAACAATGTTTGTGCTTTTAGAAAATACTGTTATGAGCAACCTGTGAATGGCAGAGCCCAATTTATGTTTTTTGAGATTATGCTAGCTCCAACTCAGGACAGAATCAGTGAGGAGCAAAGCTGAGATACAGCTTCTTTTTTCCTTCTCATTCACGAGGTGCATCTATATTCACTGGTTAGACAATAAAGAAGAAGAAATTTGACACTGCACTAGCAGTGAAACTAGGATTTTAACTGCCATTCAATCATTTGATTTGTCTAGAGATTCAGTATGTATACCTCAGTGCTGAGGAAAACAGAGGAATTACAATTTATTACTGAAGTCACYGGAGTGGAAAAGCTGCGACGTCCCCCTCCCTCTTCATCCACTTGGTTTAGTCTGATAAGAAATGCACTGCTGAGGTGCCTCCAGAAATGCATGTGTGTGTGTAAGTGTGTGTACACACACGCATGTCCAAACATGAAAATTAGAGCATGTCCATCCAACGAAAGCAGTGTGAGTGTTTCCAGTCYCTACCAAAACTTGCACTGGAAAGGCACATACAGATGGGCACACCAAGGAGCAGGGGAGTGTAGCTGCCTTTGTAGGAAAAATGTAGAATTTCATAAAAACATATGAATTAGGGCTACTACTGCTGCTATAAAAACAAAGAGGGAAACAAGTCTTCGGTCATTCCTGAGCGGAGAGAGGGCTGCTGCCTGCTGGAGGGCTGGGCAGCATGGGGAGGAGGAGGAATTGTAATTAAGCCTAGCTAATAAATGGCCACAAATCTAGGAGTGCAGGCATCCTGGGCTTCTTACAGCTAAGGAAAAAAGAGCGAGAGAGCAGCTATTCCAGGAGGCATTTCAAACCCAAGAAAGCTGGGATTGCTCTTTGGGGGGCTGTCTCTCTACGCCGGTTCCGCAGCGACTCCACGGGAGCTACTCATGTGACTCAGACATCTCAGTGAAGATGAACCTGAGCTTTTGGGGCTCCAAAACACTAACAAGTTGCTGCAGAGTAACAGCGGATTCTTAGGAAATGATCTCAGTAAACTCCTGCTTCAGAAAGGCACGCAGGTGTCTCTGTGTATACTTGTTATGCTCAACTCTCCTGGGAGCTGCCTAACCACCCATCTGGGTGTCCCTTTAAGGATAAATAAAGGTTAGGATGTGCTGTTTATGGACTTGAAAGCAGAGGCAATGCAAGCAAAGGCCTGAATGGGTCCATCGAGTGGACTAGAGGTGGGTTTAGGACTAACGATTGTGAGTGCCTATTTGTACCCCCTCAGTTTTGAACCCATCAGTCAAAATGAAAGCAAAGCAGACAGAAGCCTTGTGAACTGGGGAGAGAAGACACCTGAGAGATTACCTTCATCTCCCTAGAGGAACCATTTGGAGAATGAACTGCTGTTAAACAGATGCTTTTCCCTGGTAACTGCCCCGTCTGATCCGAGGAGCACCCAGGAGCACTTTTGCACTCCCAGGTTTGAGTACGCGCCCCAGCTAGGTCCACACCAATGKGAGACCAGCAGGCTCCCTCATGCTCCAGCTTCCACAGGAGAAAAATCCAGGTGCGTGTGAACATAGCTCTAGAAAGGAGCCAAGCACTCGCATAAGGCCACAGTGTTTTGATACARCCTCTTCCCTAAGGAAGGCCGAGAAAAGAAATTCCAGCTCAGAGGAGATTCTCTCAGGTGCTTAACGGAGGCCTCTCTAAGCTGCATTTAAAGCTTTGCCCCACAGCCCTTCACCTGTGATTTTACACTTCATACACCTAGGGTACATATCACACACACTTACCAACATGTGAGGACATTTTTCAGTTTTTCATAGTCATGCACCAAAACAGAATTCAGGCTAATCTGCTCACTATGGAATTTGCATATACGCAGAGTTTCATATCAAGTGAGATGCACTTTGTATGAACTCTGTAGTTCTTATATAACATTTTCAATTAATATCTGTTCACTGCTTTTAATAGCTTTCTCCTATAATGTTTACAAGACTGTATAGACTCTCTCTTTTGACTAATTAACACATCTTTAAATTCCTTTGRCTAAAGCTTTTGAATGTCTGGTGAGTAATACTTTGATTTATCAGGCTTTAGATCCAAGTATTTGGGGAGGGAGGGGTCATATGTTCATTAAAAAATAATCTTTAGTATGCTGTCCTGCTGTCCTCTCATGGTAAGGCTATGCAGCAATCCTTTCACTATGTTGTTTGGCATTTTAAAAGCTGCCATTTTATTTGTGCTTTACTTTTGATGGTGCCATTTCACTGTATGTAGGGAAACAGGGATAGCTAATTCTGCCCGAAGAGTTGTTGCCTCAAGAAGACGCCACACTCCCTTCAACAGTCTGGTTCTGCTTAAATGAAATTTATAGAACCATGAAAATTGGAGTTGCCTTTGTCCCAGGAGCACTGCTCTGTGATGAAAATGATCCTTGCATGTAGCCTATAGGAAAAAAAAAAGAAAACGGAAAAAAAAAGGATAAAATCCTGTATCATCTTCCACAGCTTGTGTCACCATAATTGCTGAAGAAAGAGAGGAGACCCAATTTTCCATGTAGGAAAAGCTACTCATAGCCTTTACAAAAACATTGGTTGGAAAGCTACATCTTTAAAACAGAGCTTCTCTCCATCCCCAGTTGCACAGAAAAACAAAACTTCMTTTTCTTCACAAGGAATTCTCGGTATTGATAATATCTTCAATTTTATCCTAGAGTATTTGGGTGTTCTTCTGAGACTGCCTGCCTCTGGAACTATGTGTTTAAATGCAAATTTCTGATTTTTTTAATTCCTTGCTTCAGCATCTCTGTGTTGGGCTAATAGCTTATCTAAAAGAGTAGTCAGTCAAAGTAGCTAGCATAGATCTTTATAAGTGGATRAAATTTCTTCTGTGCTTTAAGAAGCAATAAAGGCTTGGTTTAAGAATCATAAGTGGCATCTGACTTAGCAGCCTTTGAAGTGAACRTGGAAGTTCACAATATACTGATATTTTTTCAGGTGGACATGACTGACACCAGGGGGTTGTATTTTCCAGATTTTCTTTGCAATCATAACACTAAGAGATTTCTTTTTAAAACAAAGAAAAATAAAGCTGAAGCTCCAGAGAGARTGAAGAGGACAGTCTGCCTCTTCTAATCCTTTTCTGAGCTTTTGTGTTCAAATCAAGCAACACAGAGGACTCAGAATCTTCAAGACTAGATTTTAGTATCAATATTCACTAGGGAGTACAGCACTATTAGGTAAATTAAAATAAATTCTGAAAGAATCTGTTTCACCTTGCACTAAATGCTACTTAGAATACAGTAAGTATTAGAGTGCTTACACATTAAGGTAAAAAAGCAACAACAAYGACAAAGACCACAGCTTATGCTTTTTCATTGTTTTATTTCCATAGAGAAATTTACCTGCCCACATGGAGAAATAAAAAAATAGCAATACAGCTCCTTAAATATAGTTTCCATAATGACCTTATAACAAGAAAAGCTTGTGGCCTCAGGTGTTATATAGTTCTATTAAAAAATAAAAACATTTTTACTGCTTATTAACTTGCTATACCCAACAATTTTGGTTGAGGTTTTCAGTATCAAGTATCTGCCCACGCTGACTGGTTTTAAAAATCTTGGTCAAAACCTCTGAGACTACAGTAGTAAAACAATGAGGGTGCTGTTCTTCCCAAATTTAAAATTCTAGTAGCCTTTTTTTTTTGAGAGATTTTAAAGTTCTTTATACTTTGAGACAAAGTTTGGATATTTGGCAGGGAGTGACTTTTCCAGCCAGAGGTGGTCTTCCAGACAAACCTTCCCAAAGGTGATGAAGTGCCCAGCTTCTCAAGTGTTGGATTTAGCAGCATCATGCCTCAAGATTTGGTGCCCACTAGGCACAGTCCAGCCAACAATCCAGCAAGATTTTCTCAGATTCCTGCAAATTCCTGGCACCAAGCTGCTGGGCTGCGGCTTGATGCCCCCTCAAGCCCTGTTCACTGTAGCACAGGCAGCAGAATAGGTGGCTGAGCCAAAGAAGGGGGCAGAAAAATCAGATCCTTGATATGTCATGTGCAGTATCTGAAATTATTGAATACTTTGGATCATGTGCCTTTGCTCCTCATGCATAAAACACAGATAACAGTATTCCCTTATTTTATTTCAGTGTTGTGAAAATAAGTTCCTTAATGTGTGAGGCTGTCCAATATTGTGGCAAAGAGTACCATAAAAAAAGCCCAAAGGGAAAGGAAGAATTCTGTCTTCTGAGCAGGATTTGAATATTGTGAAGTACATAAAACATGAGGCCACACACCGAATAGCTGAAAGAAAACATTGGATAGCTGTTCATTTTGTTCAAGCGCTGGGTCCAACAAAGATCCCATGGAGGAAAGAATGTGATCAGCTAATAAAGAATCTTATTCAAACATGATATTGTGGCAAGGACGACCTGAATTCTAGCATTTGAAGTCTTGCAAGTGCTTGCTTTTTCATCCTCTTTTGTATCTTATGTTTTATCGCATTCCTTTAATTTTGAGCATGTGATACAACCTAAAGTGTGAAGGATCTCTTTGGCAGTCAAGCACCGTCATTCATCTATACTGCAGAAATAATTTCAGTCAGTGTCTGCTGAAAACAAACTGTGATGAGCATACTTCTTTTCAAGCATGTCAATGTAAAKCAGCATTTAACATACAAGACATCCTCAAATAAAAAAAAAAAACAATGAATTGGGGAAGAAATGAACAAAGGAAACAGTATGCCCAAGGAAGTACTAATTTAGCCTAGCAGAGGGCTGAGAAGAGCTATTGAACAATTTCATTATCGCATCCTTTTCAAAGAAGGAAGATGCCTGCTTTCCTATTTCATGATAATTGGATGAAGAAATGTGGGTGGGAGCACAATTCATTGCAAAATTTGATGAATTATTTACTAATTAAGGAGAGAAACAGGATAGTGTGAGCTATATTACTTTGATATGAATGTTCCTTTTATTATATTATTTATACACATGCAATTGTTGCTTTTATTAACTAAGAGGTTAATCACTTGAATGGGATGCTTTGCATTCTTTACAATTACACACACTAGCAAATTGGCTAATTTTATGTGAAAAAAAAATAACCTAGCAATTCTTCTCATACTTATCTGTATGGTGCAGTTTAATAACATTTCTGCACTGTGTAAAATGAGTAAACCAGCTGGTCTCATGTTTTGGCAGCAGCACTACACATTGCAACACAGCACGCAGAGGCTCCGGAGCCCTCTGGGTGATGCCACACCACCCCCTCGGGGTGCCAGATGAACCTGGGGACACACTTAGTGCCCAGCGGGCTGTGTGCAGGGCAGTCWTGGCGCTGATTTTGAAGGGGGGCCGCCTCATTTTTTCTGCAGCTGGGAGGGCCATTTTGTTCTAGGATTATCATTTCTGCCACAAACTAATCACTGTCTAGACTGGATGAAATCAAAACCGCCCTGCTGCCTGCATTAAACCCTAGCAGCCTAGCAGACGCAGCATCCCTCTTGGATCCATCCCTTCTGGAGCTCAGGGATGGTTCTGACCCTCACCTCCTAATATGAGGCTTCGGTGTCCTCACATGCTATTAAGTTGCCCACAAGCTTTTACCCCATACCATCAGCCAGGCTGACCTGGCTAAGCCTGTTGGTGATAAATCCACYGTGCACCTGCTTCCAAAAAGCACATCCAGCTGTTCGGACTTTTGTTGGACATGGGACTTTATGGAATCAGTGCTGTTTGGATAGGATCAAAATAATGGAAATGTGTGCCTATAAGAAAATGATTTTTCCTCTGGACATTTCTTCGTATCTAGATCACCTCACCAGAACTACAGTGGAGCCCATATCATAGCAGTCCATGCCATTTATAAATATATATATATATTTTTACATACATTCAGATTGTAAAAAAAAATACCCAAACATGTGGTCTCCAGGCAGAAACACCTACCTCTATTAAAAACATATAAAAATACGAAGGCATCTCTGTTTAGATTCCTCATTCACATGCCCTACCCTTTCTTTCCTGATGCATACAAAGCCATCGATATATAAGCTTCATTTGTTGGTCATTAAAAAAATAATAATAAGTAAACGTAGATGGTTTAGGCTCATGATGTAATAAGCAATTTAAAGATTTTTCAATGATTTTATAGAAAAGAAGTATCTTATTGTTCACTAGAGATAGGGGATGGGAGGTTAATATACATTTTGTTTTTTATATGAATCATTTTGGGAACATTATTTTTTTTTTTTTTCAATTTAACCGCATGGGGTTTTATTAAATTTTAAAATGAAAAAAAAAGTGCAGATGGGGCAGCTCAGCTACCTAGCTCACTGTTCACATCTTCATAACACACCACAGTGCGGCCAAACCATGACTGCAGCCCAGGGAAGTTCTGGGAAACGTCTGAGCCCAGTCGTGAAGGTAACTCTTCACTACGAGGAACAGACGTTTTCTCCCTCTGACAAACTCATTCCTTCTCACAACAGCAGTAGAGCTCATTACTCCGGCCAGCACAGCTGTTCTACGTTAGCATCTTYTCCTCAAACTATGTTACTGGGATGCAGCTGAATATGACCCAAGAGCCCACAGTAGCTGAGTCCAAGAGAAAAGAACATTTTTAACTTGCCTGACTCTGAGATGACTGAACATCCCTGCAGTTGGGCAGGTGTATTCTGAAGAAGTAATAGCCCAAACATAAATATCCAATCTGCCCATAACGTGGAATTAAGGGCTGAAGAAGCTGCAATGAATGTAAGTAAGAAACAAGCTCCATGATCTCCGGTCTCCAAAGGAAGAAAGAGTCCTCTACAGCCCGTAGGGCTGATCAAACTTCTGATTGTTATTAGGTTTGACAGTTTTGGAGGATACCTCTGCACTTCCAAATAGTTGTTCCAGATTGACAAACAGAAGGTACACAGAAATAATCCATTAAAAAAAAAATACTCGGAGAGTGGTGGGTCAAAACTTTCTATTCCGTAACATTAAAATATGTTAAGGTAAAATATAAGCATAGTTGACTATATTAGGCATTCTTTCATGGAAGTATGAATGTGAAATGAATGAAACTTATTCAAATGAATTTTCTTTTACCTTTCTGAAATGCTTCATCTCAGAAAGATYGCATGGAAAACTCCATCAAAATTGGTAACTTTTTCTTAAATATTTATTCTCTAACAAATAAATTTCTTTTTTTAAATAGAAAATCTGTCAATCAAAATTTATTTACTTGCCCCYATTTCTCTGTTGTGGTTGCAAATCAAGCCTGTGGTCTGGGCTAAGCTGCCACTCCTCAATGCCAAGGTGCAGGCAAGGCTGTGGGTGCAGGGTCTCCCCAGGAACAGGCACTGTAAAGTACGGAAGTCAGGGAGGTCTCATCCCTTCAGGCACCTCTGCTGATCTGTTGCACAAAGCTGTTCCCAGGTTTGGGGGTGGCAGCTGCCTGACCTTTCCTTCCCAGAGCCTCAGCATGATRGCGGTACAGAGGCGGAAATGGGGGGAAATGCATGTTTTTCAGAGTCCCCTTTTCCCCCCAAGTTTGCACACATTCTTATAATGGAGCAATCAGGCCATGTAAATCAATGATTTTGGAGGTCTTAATCAGTTCAAGGCATAAAACCATAAGCTAGATTTGTAAGGAAGTCAAGTACCTAGCACTGCAGTTAACCTCTAGCTAAGGGAGAAAAGAGGGGACCCAGCAGTGGTGAGTACCCAGCTTGCAGGACCAGCTCTACACCTAATTGTGACTCCTCTTGAAAAGGTTAACTCAGTGGAGTGAGATACTCTAATGTGAGGAAAATCAAGAAGGCATAGATTTCTGATGGATGGATTCATTCACGTTGAAGTCAGAGAATGCCATCCCAGATTTTCCCTCTTTTCCAGCTTCGAGGCTCTCACATTAGCGTGGGTACTGTGTGAACATCCCACTGGTCAGGCAAACTCATTGTAGCGCTTTGTATGGCTGGGCTAGTTATAGCTGCAGTTTTTAAAATGAAAATTTAATAACAGCCCATATGGTTATAATTAAAGAAAAAAAATCCATTTACATTTTAAAATGCACACGTTTTATTGAAAACAGCTTACATAAACACATCTGGAACACAGCTTTAGATAAAAAGCATATGTAAGGTTTGATTCTGTTATTGCTTATGCTGGAGTAAGTCAAAAATGACTCCATCAAAGCAAGTTCACAGGTGTAAGGCCAACGGGAGATCAGAATCTGACCTCAGGCCTTTAATTTCAACAAACAGAATATTGCCAAGTTTTACTTCAATCTTGCAACTTGGAAGAGAGGAGAACCAAAAGTTTACAGCCTATATGAAGAATTATTATATTACGAATAACTGAAGTTTATAGAAAAATTGTTTCCAATGGTTAGACCTAGGAGTCTACTCTCCACAAAAGCAGACGAAAAAGCAGGCACTGACCTCTCAGCTTTAGCAGGTTTTATTGAGAAGTCTATACTCATGACTACGTCCAAATTTCTTCCATGCACTGCTACAAGTAGTCCATCTTTCATTTTATCTTTTAGAACCAAAAAGAAATGTAACTGCAAATTATTATATCACATTTCATCAGGTGGATTCTCAAAGTACTTTTATGGTCTCTATTTTGCCACAGATTTTTACATGGGTTTCCTTTTCATTTCAGCCATTTGATCCATGCACAAATAAATGAGACAAATAGATAACATACAAGAATTTCTCTGTTGGTCAGGAACTGTTACAGAGGGCCTGAGTACTTGTCACATTTACTGAAATAAATAAGCAATACAGTCTTTCAGCTCTATTCAGAACAGATCCTCGGCAGTGATACACAAACTAGACAGACTAATCCTATTCTGAAAAAGCAAGTATCTTGGGGTTAAACGTATTCCATTTTGAGCAGGATCCCCGAAAAGTCAACTAAAACATCATGACAGGAAGTTAAATGTGTGTTATACTGCATCATGGGACACAAAGCACATTCACGACAAATATGGTCCTTCTTATTTTTGTTTTGTATATGTTCTGCATCCAGCAGGGCAGTAAATTAAAAACATCTCACTGAAGTAATGGTAGATAATTTATTCCCTTTTTACAAACTGTTTTTAGCTTTCAGACAYGGGAGGAATGGCCCTCTCCTTGCAGCCAACATCATCTCTTTTCCAGTGGGATTTGTCTTTCTACTGACCAGAGAAGACTCAAGGTTTGTAAGCTGCCAGATCTGCAATTTCCTAAGGAAGTGAATATGAAAGCCTTGGAATTCTAAGTGGGCTACGTGTTTCTGTGTATGTATATTATTGCACTGTCTGGGACAGACTTGCTCTGTGTCATGTTGTGACCAAGAGGATGAACATGTGTACTCTCACACTTCATTTAATCCGCTGCTATAATGCTATAATTTCTGAGGAAGAATGTGGCAACCAGCTAGCAGTCCACAACAATATTGTAAACTGTGAATAAAAATACTGTGTCTCGTATTGAAAGGGTGAATTTTAGATCAGGAGGAATTASTTACTCAGACTGCAATTTGATCATGAGACGAAGCTACCACCCTTACATTTTGAAGCATGCCATGGGATCCTTAATGACCACAGGTGGTCAAGACCTCAGTTTTRTGTCTCATCATAGATAGACAGAGCAGCCTTTATAGATCTAGGTACAACTAACTGCTAACAAAAGCTGAAACTTTTACATTTAATGAAGCTGAGGATCTAAGAGCAAATAGCAACTATTGAACTTGTTATGGACAAACTCAGAGTCTGATTAAGTCCATGGAGCATTCACTCAAAAAAAGAAGCCCACTGTGGTTTGCATGTCAACTCTCCTCCTTTGCTCTTACAGAAATCACTAGATTCTGGTCTATGGACACAAAAAAGGTACCTGCTCTGTGCACCAAGGCCAAATACTTCATTTACACTGAAGCAATTGTCCTCTGCCTGTAAGGTACCTTGGGAATACACTGCTGTGGGACTGAGAGATCTAGAACTGGATTCTTACCTGAGAGAAGCATAACTTAAAACAAGCCACTTGGCCTCTGAAATCTCTCTGAATATTCTCTTTGAATATTGTCACTAACTTGCTACAGAGAGCTCTGGGAGCCTTGGGTGTCAGGACGGGTGTAATGGTGTAAAAGCTCCAAAGAGATGGAAAATTTTTGAAATCCCCTCTGCCAAAAGAGCCATTCACCTTTCTCTTGTGATTTGTGAATTACCTTTTACGGTATAAYAATGTGTGAAATGTGTGTTATTTTAAACAGTTTTTGAGTGCRGGGCAGTATGGCAAGTCTGGCAATGCACCCAGATAACCAAGTGGAAGAAATGGGGCTGTTCTGTAGGCTCCCAAGGTAATGATAGCAAGACATTTCCATTGGATTAGGGCACTAATGTTTTTTTATTTTTGTTGTATAATTGAAGATGTCTATAATTTGGGGGTTTTCCTTTGAACTGGACTGGACTGGAGAGAGTCCAGCACAGGGCTACAAGGATGATCAGAGGGCTGGAGCACCTGCCCTGTGAGGAACGGCTGCGAGAGCTGGGCCTCTTCAGCCTGGGGAAGAGAAGACTGAGGGGAGATCTTATCAATATCTATAAATACCCTAAGGGGAGGGGGAGGTCAAGAGGATATGATCGGACTCTTTTCAGTGGTGCCGTGCAACAGGACAAGAGGCAATGGGCACAAACTGCACCACAGGAAGTTCCTCCTGACCGTGAGGGGGAATTTCTTCCCTGTGAGAGTGATGGAGCACTGGACCAGGTTGCCCAGAGAGGTTGTGGAGTCTCCATCTCTGGAGATGTTCAAAACCCACCCAGATGCGATCCTGTCTAACACACTCTAGGTGACCCTGCTCGAGCAGGGGGGTTGGACTAGATGATCTCCAGAGGCCCCTTCCAACCTCATCCGTTCTGTGACTTGGATGTGTTGAATTCAGACCCTCTTTGCTTGTGCAGTTTCCAGGCCACTCTACAAGTRTGTGATGTTTTTGTGTTTCACAGTTATTTTCTGCTGCTCCATTGCCAAACTTCACAATTAGCAGGAATGTGCAAACATTCCTCCCGAGTCTGACGGAGCAGAGACCTGTCTGTACGCTGAAGGTCATGTGAGAAGTTTCAGCAGGGTGCATAGTCTGAAGCAACAGCCTCATGACATCCCCCTTGCAGCCCAGAGCGTTCATTCTAGATGTTTTCTGACCACAGTTTGGCTGCCCTTAGTGTTTGTTTTGGAGTTGAAAACTATACCCAAAAGGAGAGTGGTGTTTTTATTGCCTAGTGGGAGGCTGAGCCTGCAAATCGGATCTGATCTGACTCACCACTGTAGGAGAGAAAACAAGAACATCCTGAGGCTTGATCCAAGTGTGGAGTCCTTACCTAAACCCCCTGCCCTAGGGAACTCCAAAAGCTGTGTTTTGGCAATCCTTGAATTTCTGAAGAGTTATCCAGAGATTGCTTCCTATGTGATCAGAGTTTCTGGGAGGAGTTTTCCTATAGCAATCAAGGGAGATAAGGATTACTTGAATTTTGCATAATTACATGTAGTTTGAAGTAGCTCTCTTTGTAAGCATAGTGTTTTCATTCTGTTTTATTGTACATAAAGTAAAGATTTGTTTTATAAACCTTTTCCTCATACATGAAAGGATACTTTGGAGGCTATATTCTGTATGTTGMTTGATCTTACAGGTCATTTAAAAGGTAAGATGCTGGGAAGTATTCACATCTAAGTTACACTTGCATTTGGGCAAAATAATTCAATTCTGTTGGGAGACATCGATATTAACTCATAGCAAAAGGGTACTAAGTTTGGGGCCCAAGTCTGAAAAACTCGGCCTTAACCTTTGTGCACTTCTCCCCTGTATGCAATGGCATAAAAATCATTTCTCTGACTTTGTTAAAGCAGTCTGAGGTCTGCATATGAAAGGCACTGTAAAATGTTAAGCATATTGTTGTTTTTGACCACGAATAATGTTGACTTTGAAAGCAGAGCCTGTTCATTTTTCATCATTCAGAAAAATGATACTGAGAGAGAATTACAATGGGAATTAACTAAGGACACATGAAAACTATGAAGGGGGCTTCAAGGCAAGTGCTATCCTTTTTCCCCTCTTATAGATCAAGTGGAATGAAGCGAGCAGCAAAGATTAACAAGAGGTCATATTTTAATACTGGAGGCATTAGATAAAGACTAATCTAAAAACAAAACCTCTAGTYAACAGGATGAATAAAATGACAGATTCCTTAAAAAATAAATAAGAGTTCCATATCAGGAAAAGTATGAAACTCCTGCTTTTATTGCACTATACTAGTCTTCTGGTCTTCTGAATACAGACACTCAGAAGTTAAGTGTCAGTGACAAGCTCTCCACATACAATTAATAAGAGCAAGCTGGTTCCAAGACGTGACATGGCAGACGTGTAATACTGTGTAATATTGCACAGGGCCTATTTTATCTTTCTAAAAGCCATACTGTATGRTACTGAACTACTTTTACTAGTCCCTCTGATGGATATGAAGTGCAAAGAGGAATCCATATGGCCCTGTGGAAGTATAACATCACATTCTTCCAGCTTATACAAGTTTAATGGCACTGAATTAGCATGGGCTGCCCTTTGGTGCTAATTCTTTCTGCACTCAGGGAGTTAAAGGAGCTTCATACTATCCAGATGTTCAGTGACTCCTGCAAATGAAAGATTAGCAATTTTTGCAACTGCTGCTCTTTCTTCTACTCCCTTTTTAAAGCTGATATTTTCCTTAAGAACTTGCTTAGTATCTGAGTCAGAAGAATCTCTTCCCTGAGGTAAATCAATCAATAGGCTGTACAAGAAAAGGAACAAAATGTAGAGGAGGTAAGCCTGAGTTGTATTAATTTGTTTACAGGAATTGCCTTCCAGGGACCAATATATTCATCCTGGGGTTTCATTTTCTTATGTGAAATAGGAATCAAACACAGCATTATTTCAGRGTATAAAAATAATAATAATGAAAAGAAACCCAAATTTCTTCCAAAAATGTCTTTTTTAGTGCTAGTGAATAAGTGTCCCTTTTCATTTTTCAGATTAAAGTCTAGGCAAGTAATGCATATATGAGAAATACAGCTATCTTAACTCCCACATGCCACCATCATGGCTTCCCAGAAAGAAATAAGAAAAGTAGCCAAAATGAATTCCAATAAATGAATGCCAGTTTAATATCTGCTAAGCCTGTCTTTCGTATATGTAGGTTTACTCAGGCTCCTGCTGTGGCAAGAGCTGTTCAAGCATAGAATAAGTAGAGTTCCAACGAGACAAAACCTTCTGCCTCAGCTGGCATTTAAGAACCTGTTTTCTTGCTACTCTCAGTCAGAATTTTTCTAACCTTATCAGAATTGCTGGATTTCACATCTTGCACTAATATGTACTTTTCCAACGCTCTGGTTATCACAGAGGAAGGAAGCAATGAATTGTCTTAAGCAGAAAGCAATGTCAGATACATGTTACCAGTGTTGTGACTAGTCTTCATGATACTTGACTGATAGCCTGAACATAAAGACATGCACCAAGCTGCTGTTGCAGCTCTCCGTTGGCCTTCTGTGGTGAGCAGCCCTGTGTTAGTAGCCAGAAATTTGCTCCTTCTCACTGCATTGGCTTCTAGAGGAAAATCAAGGGGCCATATTAGCATCTCATGTTAGTAAAGTTGGTTTTCAGATATGCTGGTAATTAGTTGTCTTAAGATGGTGCAGGCTTACAATTGTAACTACTTGATTTTTATTGCTTATTAAATTTGCTGGATATTGATGTTTGTTTGGGATTTATTCTGATGGCCCTCACTGTCCGCTGCCTTGCTGTCCCTCCCTTAGCCTGTCCCCATCCCCACAGTGGTGCCTGATGCCCAGAGCTGGGGCTGCCTCCAGTGCCCTGCTTCCTCATGGAGTGATGGGACAGGCCTGCCACCACTAGAATTCCCCACTGGTACCCATTCCCAGGGCCCATGGCAGCCTGGCATTTTTCACTTCTGTTTGAATTTAATTTAATTTACAGAGGGGAATTAAAAATCTTCCTATACAAATTATTTATTTCAAATCAAAAGCCTGATGGTGCATCATGCATGAATAGTTTGGAAATCAAATGAAAAGAACAGCACTTTCCTCCTGATTCCAGGAGTAGGAGGCCTGTGAACTTCTGATGGTGCCTCCTGCGCCTCAAGTCCTTGAGGTTGCTAGCCGACTAGTGTCAGGAGTACTGCAGACTTGAGCAGTTCTTCTCCAAAAAAATGAGGACTCTGACCTTGTAATGTCTTAGCCCTTCAAGGGGACAMAACAGTTCAAACAGTTTTGAGTAGGACCAAAAGAGACAAGACATTTTGAGAAAAGGGGGTTTCATCATAAATAATTACAGGCTTACAAAGATGTAACTATGATCCATCAGAGCTTCCTAGCCTGAGGCACAGAGCTACTTTTTAAATGGTCCAAGCCTCATATGGATCGGGTGCAGAGTGGGACGTGGGATACACAGACTCCTACCTCACATGTGCATTTCTTACCCAGTATTGCTCTGGGAGGCAAAGCTATTTACATGAAAACTGTTATTTGCTGAGACCACTAATTACTCAAGTCATTAATGAAAAGGAGCTGCAGAGCAGAGCAAATACATGAAATGCCAGTCTCTCTGTAGAAAGTCTCCAAACTCTACCAGACTTCATGAAATTGGAGAATTTATCCATCGTTTATATGCTTACAGTGAYTGTAACTATTTTGTTTTTTTCCACAATAATAAAGGACTTGGAAATTTGGAGATGGAAGGAAAGAGAGGGGAGAGAGAAAGGGAGAAAAGGGGAAAAAATCAAATTCACAAAGAAGGATCTTCCATCAATTTAAACCAATGTGAGTTTCTCAAGAGATGGAACAGCTGATTCTTTAGGATTTAACTCTCTTCCCCTCCTAAACTTTTTTGACATTTTAATGGCCAGTTATGCTTATATATTTTATACAGATCCATAGAGTTCTACTCTGATGAGATCTGCTTGGAATTAATCTTTTTAAAGGCAAAKTTTATAATCAGACATAGTCTAGTACATATTTTTGCCTTTGTAAGCAAATGCTTGATTCTATATCTGGAAGGTACCTCCCCCATCAAAAGAAAGCAAAATCTCTGAAAGTGGAGGTTAGATATTAACATGTTACTTTCTTCTTTCTGCTAGCTGCTTCTGCAAACCKTGGGCTTTGGAAAGGTCAGAGAAGCTCCAGCAGCTGGTTAAGAGACTCCTGTCTCTTGTCATTCCAGCAGAAGCAGCAGTTTGTGGATGCAGCAGAAAAGAGTTTCAGCAAAAGGGGCAAGGAGCAATGGAGAAAGTTAATGATCAGACCAAAAACATCCCACTCTTGACAGCTAATAGCTTTACCTCTATGTTAGTAAGGTCTACAAACCCAATCAGAGCGTAACAAGTGGGAGAGTATGATACCTAGCATCACAACCTAATTTGGGAATTAAACACTCCAGTGACAAGAGGCAGATATTTAGAGGGCATTGAATCAGCAGCAGAGGACAAACTCACCACAGAGACTTTKCTGATCTATCAGAGAAAAGCTGCTGATGCCCAAGCAACGAGCTCACATCCAAGCCTCTCACCATTAAGGTGAGAAAATAAAGACAATCTATTATTTTGGTGCAGTTCTTTTTTATTTTATCAAAAGGGGCAAAGTCTTGCTTCTCAGCACACAGAACCAGACAACAGGAGCCAGTTTCACTGTTTGCAGCTCCGGCCTTCTTTCAGTCATTCAACCCCCAAACTCTCTCTCCAGGTAGCTGTTTTGCTTTGGGGCCACATTAATAGCAGAATACATCTGTCTCATTTTACCTCACTGACTCTTCCCTCAGCTTTGGCCTTTCTGCTGTTTCTCAGAGACACCGGATTATAGCCCACTGAGTTAGCCCATAGYTTGCTGTGCCAGTCACTGGGGATGCTGCTTGGTTTGTAGGTAGTGTGGTTTTGTGCTAAGTTTTGCCCTCTTTCGAGGAGCGGTCCTATCCAACTGGATACCTGGTATCACAAAAGGACACTTGTGACTTTCTACAGGTATATGAAAAGAAGGTGGAAGAATACTTCCATCAATTAGAAAACTGTATAGTTTGTCCCTCGAGAGTATTCCAAAAGTTCACTAAATCATTTCTGCATTCTGCAAATGCAATAGGTCTCTTACTCCAGTAGAAAAGACATTCTTGAACCCAACAAATGACAAGAGACGACTTTGTGTCCACCACTACTTTTTAGTCTCCAGATACAAGTCAGAAGACAAAATATTCTTCCTGTGTGACCGGGTATAATGTGAGCTCCTTCCCATATAACAAGTCTGTGCAATTCTGGAAATATCTCAGGATAATTAGTTTCCACAAGGAAGCTGTAGTCACTAGAAAACATCACCACCTCACCTCTTCCCCGCTCYTACGTTCTTCTGTATGATGGGAAATCATCTTCCCTCTCTGAAACTCAATCCCTGCTCTCATTTCCCTTCTGGTTCTCAGCCCAGCAGCAACCCCACATCAGTCATGTTCCGTGAGTCTAGATGGCCTTCTCTGCAGCCATGGACTGTCTGAGGCATCAGACAACACCGGTGGACACCTCAGAGTAGGAACAGTATCTCTGTCACATCATTGGTGTTACCAAAATTTAGGCAATAAAAATGAGTATGTATTTGTATGAGTAATACAAATCATCTTGGTTATCTAGCTTCTTCTCTCCTTGAACTCCAGTGGCTCCTCATATTTTGGAATAGTATAGTGCAGGAAGATAGTCTCCCAGGCACAGAGTTTCCTCTGCTGGGCTTGAGCCAGCTGCTCTCTGCCTGTTTTCTCTCTCCATTGACAATTTATTGGCTGTCCTACACCTCCTTTTTTTAACCTTAAATTTTCCCTTTTCTGGACAACCTTATACCTAGCTCACCTGGCAATATATTTCCTCTGTACTTGGGCAAAAACATGACAACTGCAAGGAAAAAAAAAGAGCCATCCCTCAGTGAACCCACCACAGCACCRCAGCCGCGCCTGTTAACATCAAAATACAGCGTGCGTGGGAAATGAAACTGCTCTTCCATTTCAGTGCTACCTCCTGGCTGTACCTTTATACTTGGCTTACTTGGATCATCTCAACAGGCTCTGGAGGATGATCTCAAACATCCTTGCCTCCCACCTCACCAATGGTCTCTCCTTGCACTAGATTCAGAAATCAGTTTCCCTATTCCCTTTTCCAGTTGCTATGCCCAGCAGCTCCCGCGGGTATTTATTTCTATGCTCGGCTTCAGAAAGCATGTTTAAAATCACTTTACATTTAAATTAGCTAAGGGCCGTATTGTTTGGATTATGACTAGAGAACAAGTGTGTCGTAACTCTTTCCTCTCCTTTGAAATTTAACATCAAGATCAAGGAAGRATGGAGTTTTCCCTCTCAGGCTCTGCCTTCGCCCTTCCTCTCGGTAGGTCCTCATTTCTGAGACTGTTAGGAATAAACAGCATGTCCGTGATTGGGACTAATCAGAACTGGCCACAGGATGTCACTATTACTCCACAAACACACTGAGTGAGATGTTTGTTTATGGAAGGGCAAGGTCTGATTTTAATTCCCTGCAACTCATATGCTGTCAGCACTCAGCTCTGGCATGGTGTCTCAGGATACGCATCCTGCTGTTTCTTGACATGGCTCCTGGATCCAGCTCTGTGCATTAACATGGTGTAGGTGGGTGTGGGCATGTGCACGTGTGTGTGTGTGTTTGTGTGTGTGTGTGTACGCACTAGTTTTGCCTACCTAAGGGTTTGCAGAACCCTTGGATTTCACCTTGGATAAGAGATTTAAATGGCTGAAGTCAGCCAAGGATTGCTTTGTTTCAAGCCAAAATCGCATAAAGCCTCTGAGTATCAAACAGTTCCCTRTAAAACCTTAAATCAGCCCAGGTCCCCTCCAACTCGGTCCAGACTCATAAAACTTCTGGTAAAATTCAGTTTCAAGTTCATAACAAAACCCAAAGGCAGGTTTCAGGTTCACTTCTGGACTTMGTTCTGAATGTTTTCCTAGCTCTGCTCAATGCAAGATCGCACAGACTGGAGAGAGAAAAACGGCTTTTTAAAATTCTTCCATTCTCCAAAAAAGAGATAAGCCCATGACGGTAAACCGGTGCAACTGTGGAGTGAAAATTCAAACACAGCAGCAAATAGAAATGCACATTCAGGAGAAGCAAACCTAAGCAGGCTAAGTAAAAAGGTCAGAAGAAAACTCCSCCATCCTCAGAAGCTGACTATCAAAACGTCAGAATAAGGAGTCCTGCCATCCTCTTCCTCCTGCCTCTCAGCACCTAGTTCTTTCCCTCTTGTTGTGGGAGGATGTACGAACTGCCGTGCTTTAACTTTGATGTCCCTTGGGAATCGCCTGCTCCTGCTCCCTTCCATGCCAGTAAATTTTACTATTCACATCTTGCTCGCAAAACATCCTAATTCACCAAAATGTGCACTCTGGAAATATATTATCCTTGCAGTGCTGCAGTCTGTGAACTTACACTATGTTTACACATTGCTATATGAAATTCAAGGGGCTTGTGATCATTGGTACCCACTTGCTCTTCCTAAAGAGCACTGTAAGGCTTCAGGTTTCAACAACCGAGAAATTTTTCTCAGGAAAAAAATAACATATGTACAAATACTGTTATATTCTTAATTTGTTCCTCTTTTTGCAAACCTTGGGTGACTGAGTGAGACTCCTCTTGTAATTTGAAAAGCTTTTTGCTAGACTGGGCTAATTTTTACTCTTGAGAAAACGATGTAGCTAAAACCCCAGAGGCAATGATATCTGGTGATAGAGAGGAATGCTTTTCCCAGTGTTGGTTCAGGAGTACCTATTCTACAATGCTAGTGCTGCAGCAGGTACCAGATATGAGGAGACTCATGTAGAAAAGAGGCTTCTACAGAAGATAAGTGAAGGCAGACCTATCTGAAAATGTAGAAGGACCTAGAAAGTCCTTCCATACCTAGAAGGACTTTATGAATGCTAGGAACGTTATTTTGTGAACTGGTATGATCTTTTGGCCTAGATCAGTRGAGCAAAGGCTACTGAAAAACTCTAGAAGAAGACTGCTTTGGTTTCCGTGGAGTAGGAACATCTAAATCTGGTATAAGTTACCAAATGTGGARTATTTCTGTGAGTCTTACACTACAYGTGTCTTCCTCTCTATTTTCTGTGCCCTGTCRCCAAGTCTCCTGGGCTTTAATCAATAAACCTCAGGCCTTGGTATTTGCTATATCTAGATATAGCAAATCTAGATAAATAGTAACTTGAAAGGCTCTTGATCTGATCTCTGTTTTTTTGCTCAATGCTTTTTTTGCTGGCTTCTATGATGAAGAGATAGAAGGAAATGTCATTTAACTAAATTTCCCTTCCAATTCTAGCTTCCATGCAGAAACTGAGGGACCAGCGAGGAGCCTGCTACCTCTAGGAAGGAACTGCTCTCCACCCTGACAGAATTACAACTTCCTACCTGAATTTGGCTTGTTCTCACAAGCTCCCTTTTCAAGTCCCTCTTCTTCTGTTGCTTTGTATATCTGCTTAGTTGCAGAAACTGAGCTATCAAGCAGCCAGAAACTAGTAGTGTGAGAAACATTGGGCCACACTGACCCAAAGCTACACAAGCATATGAGTTAAAGGAAATAGCTGTTGACACACTTAATGATGTAAATATGAACCCCATTTTTTATGTTTTTATAATTATCATAAAGCTAGGAAAGAGTCTGTGACTTAGAGCTAGCTGCCTGGGCTAGTTTCAGCTACACTGAAAATAGCAAAAGCTGTATAGCCTGTCAAAAAAGCTGCATGAAAAATTAGCTGGTAGACACCTACATTGAACCATGTGCCTCAGTGGCTGTATCACTAACACCACTGGAGTCAGCTAGTTTAAAGCTAGTTGGAACACCTCCCATAAGCTGCCTTGTCATGTCCTCCACCTTACCTCTCTGCCACTCCAGAAGGGCAGCAATCTGCTGTGGGTCCATACACATAGCAGTTTCTATACCACCTTCCTCAATACCAATTCAGTATTGCAAGAAGGACCACTGCACCCTTCTTCACACTCACTTCTGCTCAAGGGCTGAAGCAGCTGCCGTCAGTTCGGTAAATCCTCAAGCGGAGGCATGTYCCATGTGCTTACCCTATGGCATACACCCTTTGTCCCTCATACAGAAATGGAAGTTATCAAGGAGGACAAAAAGGGTGGCCAGCTAATRTTTCTATTGTTTAAGAAATTAAAGTTACCTTTTATACAAACCTACACTTCAGCTGATATGATAAGATAGATCTGTATCATGTCTCCCTATTTCTAAGCTGCTCTGAGACAAAGACAAATGATTTTGAAGCTTCTGTCACTGTGAGTTACACTATTGGATGAGAACAGAGTATCATTTGTGTAATCCACAAGCCATACTGGTTTGCTCTGATACACTGGCCTGCTTTATTTTGTGTTTGTCTTTATTATCCAACTATTTTTCTGCAGCTCATTGTCCAGAGATGTTGCATTTAATATCATATCCTTTATGGCTGAGTTGCAGCTCCCTGAGCAACAGAGATGTTTGGAGGTACCCAGCAACTGCATATTCCCTTTCTGTCTGTCCAGTTCCAGTGATTAGTCCACCAATTTTGGGTTAGGATCAAGAGGTATAGTTTGCATGACTTACTCACACTTCTTATTTATACTCCATAAAGCATGTACTTTGTATAGAGGTACATCAAGATGCCTCAGAGGCTTTATTCCTCCAGAGGCAAGCATGGCAATTCAGGTTAAACATCACTCCACTTAAGCCAGTCAGGTAAAGCAGAGATATAAACAAAATCAGATTTGTACTCTTTCCTTAGCAATTGCTGAGTCTTAACTACTACACCGGGTATTTGATTTTCTGTCTTCAAGACACATGCCTTGATATTTGAGTTAAATGCCTTATTTCTCCTGTTTTGTTTATCTTAGACTTCTTTCTGTGCTTTACACATTAAATTCACCTACATCCTAACATATGGTGGTAGCTTGTATCCTGCTACTGGAGGTCAGTGAGGAATAAGGACACCTGTCAAATGCAGTATTAGCTGCCTGGTTTCTTTTAGCTTTGGGACTAACAGAGCTGCTTTGAGGCACCAGGAAAAAGCACGGCAAGATTTTTTTTAATCAGTTTGAATGCATACATGATCAGAGTGCTTTCAGATAGCACTTCAGCATGTAAGAATTGAATTGATTTTCTGTGGTTTATCTATTCAAGTCACTATCAGATTAAATGCAAATGTAATACTTTTTACAGTGTATCCACTAGATGGTAGCCTGTCTTTATCTTTTCCATTTACCAATTACATCAAGATGTTTTATAGGATGATCAGTGATGGATCTCAAGAAATCTCATTGTGTGAATTTCCACCATCAAGGAGATATTTACACTCCATTTGTAATGCCCGGTGGATCTTGGCRTGTGAGCAGGGAAATGCAACTTGTACATACTCCTCTCTGCCAGAAACCCTTTTGCCCATTGTCCCASTATGTATTTGGAGAAGGTTTGAGTCAAAATATTTAGGTAGTGTGACCTACCTAGTCCTAGCATTTGAGACTACATTCTTGCCATTAATTCTGATTCCATTCATGCTGGTAATCACAGTGGCTTTCCTGCTCACACTGGCATCTAAACTTATGATATTTCTGATGTGGAACAGCTTTTTTCTGATGTGGAACAGCTTCTTTTTAAAGCATGAATAGCCTTTTAATAAAGGTCAGATTTTGTACAGAAAGTCTAAGAGATTTCCCTGCATAATAATTTTGGAAGAGATAATCAATAGTGGGTCAGTGTAAAAGTCTTTCCCAGAGCCTTCCTGAGAGAGGATAGGATAATCATGAATTTTTGTGCCTCCTAAGCACAATTCACTTCTTTGAACCATTTCCCAATACAAGTAAGAAAAAAGAGAGGAGTAATACATTACTAAGAAGTATAATTCTTCCTCACACTAGTATTCCTGTACCGACAAAGATAAATGCAATCATTAAGGACTTTAATGGAGAACAGAAAACAATAAAGATTACAGTACTTTGTGTGGTGTGTGGCATAAACTGGTCAAAATAAAAGCATGCCACACAGCTGCTTTTCTGCTGTGTGTGCCTCTAATCTCTGCCCTCATGGTGCTACCACATAGGAGGTCACAGGCAGCAGCAGGTGTTTGACAGACCTTTCACTTTAATGACATACATGCAACATGCTACAAAACACTGCAGCTACCTCTAATTAGCTTCATAAGCATTTTCATATATATATATATATATATATATGAATATATATGTACATACATCTCTTCCCAGAAATTCCACTCCAAGACAGTTCCACCAGCCCCATGAGGGACTGCAGATGTGTCTGAAGATCAAAGCTCTCTAGGGAAGTTGACAGTGTTCAGATACTGCAGCTGAAGATATTCAGGCGAAAATTCAAGATAGAAAACATCTTGGAGAGCCAGCATGGACTCCTGACTTCCACCCAGCACTGGSACTTGACCAGCAACCATCACAGTATCGCACAATTTGCATGTTATTCTTAGCCTTGGAAGTGCATTGGCTAGATACCAGGGTATTTCCAGAGCTGTTGTGTCACAAATTTCTCTCCTAAAACTTTTCCAATTGAACAAAAGGAAAATTAACAGAAACCTAATTGGCAAGATTCCTATAAGCAGATCTGAAAGCACATTTACACCCTAAATTGTTTTTGCTCAGCAATTGAAAATGCTTCCCTGGTTTCTGCACCACATTCATATGATACGCGGCAGTTAATAGAACACTTCGGAGAGTTATTAAAAACACTCATTCCATACCATCTTTGCCATTTTTATATTATACCAAGGGGAACAAAGCTCTCTAATGCAACACTAAAGCCCTTCAGAGTTCTGACTACTGTACTTTTCTTGCCTGGTTCATGTACCATGAGTTCATATAATGTGGTCTGAATGAAAAATAAGAGGAATATAATAATGCAGCTCTCCTCTGGCTTAAACTTGTGTTTGGTCATTCAATCTAGACTAGGAGGAAGGAAGCTGACCAGAAGCACATGGCTTGTCTTTCCATATTCAGCTGTAGAAAGGCAACCATGGCTAAATTTTACAGATTAATGATAGGGCATTTATGCACTATCTAGATGCTTAGCTGATCAAATAAAACTCTACATCTTTCTAAGTTTAGGTTAACTATAGAGTCACTCACTCTTCTAGATTTAAAAGGATCCCTAGTTTTTCTAATGCATAGAGATTACAGTCCGTGTTGCTATTCCCAGATAATTCACAGTCTCCTTACTTTCCCCATCCCCTGCCAGGGATCTCAGATTCACAGAAGAGAGTAAAATGGAGAATTGCAGCCAAYTGCAAAATGCACTCATCAATTGTTAAATTTTAAATGCTAATACTTAATGCAAGAAAATGGAGGACTGTATGATGTGATCTCAGGCATTTTTTACTGGCACATGAAGAATGCAGCTACACTGACGTTTAAGAATAAGTCCCCAAGCAGCACTGTTGATCATTTAATGAAAAGTTCTGCTCAGAATTTAATTGCATTTAAAAGAAAACTAGTAGAACACTACCCTGATTTTTAAAAAGAAGAACAGAAAGTAGAGATTACATAGTCCCACCATAAGTGTCTATCACATTCATGCTGCAACTACAGCATTGTACCTCCTTAGTTTCTGAGAGAAGATAGAAGAGGCAGGATGCAGGGTGAAATGAAGCCTGATGTAGTTTCTGTATGAAAGGAGCCAAAGAGAATGGAACAGTTTAGCACACAGCAGGCAAACTGCTGCACTTAAAATAGTATGTTATAAAGAAGGAAAATGGGATGGTCATGTTTATTATAGAGTAAGCTTAACTCTTCTGAAAGGCTGGTGAAAGGAAGTGCCTTCTATGTACCCTGCAATTAATCCTGTTGTATCAAGATAATATCGATGTAAATTACTGGTATGATCCAAAAGAGGACGCTTTAGACAGTCCAGCTCCTGATCTGAATCTGAACTTTGTAGCTAGCATGAACTTGAGCACAACTGTTAAAAACTACTAAGACTTTAAAATAGAGAGAATACCTGATGCAGAAATAAGCATACATAGATAACACCAGTATTTCATGTTTTGCTGCTGATCTGCATTGTACACAAAAGCCTTGGTTCCCATCTAACATGACATCACTTACCAAGGAAGCCTGAAAGGACCATGCCAATTCAAAGGAGACCTTTGCCCTTGACAGTGGCAGTAGCTGCAGTGGCAGCTACAAATGGTGAAGGACATATTTACCCAGGGAACTCCTTAGGACTAGAAGTTGTTTTTTAATTTCTTATCTTAAAATCATATTTTCAAAATTCATATTTCATCCAAAATAATGTAGAAGAGTAGACAAGGCCCAAACCTCAGTGCTCATGTAAATTCCGATTAGAGTTAAATAGCATAGTGCAGTGCAATGTAGGCAACTGCACCCTTCCTTGTGCCTATTACACGTTATTAATCACATCCCAAGGAGCCTCCCAGGAGAAACCATACGAACAAAAATATCCTCCTTGTTAAAACAGAATGTCAGTCTCCCTGCCTTGGGTCATCTTTTGCACCCTTAGACATACCTGTAGGTATGCCAACAGGACTACACAAGAATATCCTCCTACCAGCATAAATTGGAACACTGTAAGAAATGGCCTGCTACTGGTGCAGCATGCAATCAGTGATGGTTTGGATTAGTGAGAGCTACAGTGGCGCAAAAGGAAACCACTACTGCAAACAGACCCTAGCTGAGATCTATGAGGCATTTAAAGTGGGCCAGAATGTTTTAATGGAAAGGCGCACCAACCTGTAATTGATTTTAATTAGCACTCTATTAAGTTCTTGACAGGCACCRCACAAGCAGGCATGAGACTCCGTATGGTGCAACTCATAGAAGAGGGGTWTGCTCTGGGGTGCTCCGCAAGAGTTAACAAACCCCAGGTGCACCACACCATGGTCAAAGTATGACACTGTGGGGGGGCTTAGCTTGGGGTGCACCCTCTAATGATCCCATGATTGACAAGTGCAGACAGAGASAAGGGACACCACAGACATCTAGGTGAGGTGGAGCTGCTCCCTGCAGAAGGACCCATTAAGGTGTGTTACCCAGGGAGCAGGGTTTTGGGCTGAACATTGGGTCATCTGTTGATGTGTGCACTAGTATTGACTAGAGTCACGTGGCACTGGTATGGCTTTGGGCTGGTATCATACTGACTGGATATAAAAGAGAATAAGCCACGTAAGTTTGTTGGGGACTGGGACCCATGGTCATCTGGCCTGCGGATCYAAGAACCCACCTATCAGCAGATTTGAGCCTGATGTCAATGGTGTGGTGAGGAGAAACCGGGGAGAACTATACTGGAAGGGTGGCCCATAAGGGGCGTGGGTATTTGCCCTACCGTGCACCTGTGATTTAACTGCAGAGCTCTTATATGCATATGTATTTTTTCAGTTCTGTTACATTTCTAGCTTTGCTGTACTTTTAGCTTTGTTATAACCTCTTATCTCCAATAAATTCTCATACTGGGCAAACAGTGATCTCTGGAGTTCTGTACAACTAACCCCAGAATCCCAAAGAATCCCAATGCCCCTCCAGTGGCACATCACAGTTCTGCACATGCAGACAACTGTTATTAGATCCATCGCCAGCAGGTGAGTTTTATTTAAAAAAATATATAAAATTCTTTCCTGCAACATGAAAATTTCAAAGTAAGCTAGTCCTAAGATACGAAACCTTATTCAGTCATTCATTAGTATGAGGGGCAAATATTCCAGCAACAGTGGCAGCTGGATTTTTAAGGTAGCTTGTGATCCTTGGGGCCTAATGATCATTAAATAATGATATATAAACCCAGACCACATTGTGTGGGATAATCTTTCTGCAGCCAGACAGTTGTGTCCATATAGCAGTGATCTGACTATTGATTACATTACAGGCTTAGCCATGGCCATTTAATTAATTTCTGTTGAGGTCTACAGGGTAATTTGCTGAGGTTTGCTTTTCTGGAAGCAGTGTGCTATATGTTGACTTTAGGGCAGGTAGCTCGGATTGTGACCAGCGGCTACTCCCCGGGGAGGATGCTCAGAAGTACAGGATCTCTGCAGGCGTTATCCCATGTCTTGTTGAAATATAGGTGAAATTTACTCATGAACCAAATCAATTTAATCATGGACAAAAATCTGCTGCTTAAGTAACTCTGTTTTAATCAGTCATTTCTTCTGCCTTAAGTGCTTCCTTTTGCCCTCACAGTCCGTGCTTTTCTCTTCCTCCCAGATTTCCCTGGTAGACAGGGAAATACTCTTCCACACACCCTGCCATGTTACAGATGTGCAGGTGATGCCCTAAACTGATGGTTATTAAACATGTAAATACCCTAGTCCTTCTGGTTTCACCAAGATATATAACTTAAAATCCAGTAAAAGATTCATGTAGGGCTTAAAACTGCAACTACTGGCACCAAAATCCCAAATTTAGATCATCCAATCACCTCTCCGCTCATCTCTTAAATCCTTTAGGAGTTTTCTGTACAGAAGTGTCTACCTATTYAATTTTAATTCCATTAAGATCCTTGAAGGGCTGCCCTCAAGCACTATACCCTTGAGAGAGCTGAGCAGGTTGGCACCAATTTCATGCATCAGCCTGGCTGTTGTTCATGAAGTAGACATTTCTCCCCACCTCTCCTGTTTGTCTGACTCAATACAAAAAGTGCTCTGCGTATTTGCCAACAAATTGGGTGCTGCACAAAGCCCACTCAAAGTGTGGGTAGTGAGGGTGCTGCTCTGTGCCATTTTTCCAAGGGTGTGCCATTAGCTGACTCCAGCAAATGAGAGGCAAAGGAGAGAGAAATCCCTCCCTCTGCCAGAAAACATTTGAAAGCAGCCCTGAGAGGAGATGATGGCTGAGGGAAGGTGGAGAGGAGCACTTGTTCCCTCCTGTGGAAGTAATTTCACTTGGCATGGAATAATTATGCATGAAATGCATCTGTGAGAGAGAGGAAATCCAAATATTAGGAGCATCCCTCAGGGAGGAATGGTCCTGAATACAAGCCTTTCTTCAAGCAAACACCTCACTAGTCGATGGTAAATACATGATCCATGCAAAGTGGCAGAGCCACAACAGGATCAAGGGAAAACAGATGTGCACACCCCCATGGACAGGGCACTTTACTGGGTGTCAAAAATCAACCTGTCCATGGCAAGTGGAGACCCTGATTCAGGGAAAGCTGGGGTGATCAAACCCAGGGCTGCAGATGTGGCTTGGATGCCTAAGGACCAGGTGTGCCAAGCAGAAGTGTTATGCCAGAACATGAGCCGTTCTGCACTCTCCTAGCAGGAGCCTGGCGGCTTTGGACTTTGAGTGACAGGCATTTGGGTCCTACAAAAAGCACCCAGCATAGATTCTGAAAATTCATATTTGGGTCTTCACTGACAGCTGTGTGCCTGAGCCCTTCTGACTTGCTCAGGCTTGAAATACTGAAAATTTTTTTTTCATTCTCAACTTGCATGAGACAAGACAAAAATGATTTTCAGACTTGGCATTTAGTGCTAAGGCAGCCTTTGAATTGTCATAGATTTTATTCAGGTAAACCTCCAATAGTCACAGACTAAATTGAATCAAATATTTGGAGTTACTGAAGAAAGGTAGCTGACTTTTTCTGCATTTTTATACATGTCAAAAATAAATTTCACTGAAAATACTGGTTTTAATAAAGCTTTTCCCACTCTTTATGGGGGAAAAAACTTTTCATTTTCACTTGAGAAGTTTCCCGGCTTGTTTCTTAGTGCAATCTGGTAATAGATTATCTCATATGCCATTTCCATGCCATGCAATAGTTACATTGTGGATTAAGGATTTACTATTCCAGKACATTTAATCTGGAATTTGTCACACATGCTCGTTTTCAAATGCATGAACAAATAATCTCAGAAGCAGCTAAATTCAGTCTCTTTAGCTGAATTGAACCTGCGTATTTCTGAAGTTCACAGCCTATTTATTGCCGGAGGAAAGACCAAGAGAGTGAGAGATATTATGAAGTGGAGGAGAGATGCTGAATTGGTTTGAAGGGTTTCCTTTTCTCTTTTTTATTAGTGCTTACTGTGACAGAGCCCAGCAGAGCTTGTCTTTGGTACCAGAGTGGCATTAAAATGTAATCACTACAAAAGTAACTAGCCTGGTGCATAGGGGGCCCACAACATGGGGAGTTTTTTCCCCCATAGAGAAGAAGAAAGGCACAAATAATTGAACGGAGATGAAAMGACAAGTCCAGGGTCCATGGTCCAGACCAGCCTGGAAGGATGAAGTTAAAAGCCAAGTAGTGTGAGAGCCACTTTGCCTCCTTTTCTACTCACTTATCACYACCTACACAGTGACTAATTAAATCCCCATGGGGATTACAGCCACATAGATTTTTACTGACAGTTGAAGTGAAACTATTGATTTGACAGCATCTCAGATAAATCACATACAGATCTAGAATGCAAGATTTCCCTGGGAAAAAAAAACACATTTTGAAGTGAATTCGGACAACTCCATCAATAGTGGCTGATATAGCTTAATAACTAGAGGGAGTATACAAGGCAATAAAGGGTTTTTCATGGGGGGCAGGAGGTTAGTTTACAAGAAACACGTGATAAATTTATACCTTCAAATGCCTCTATATTTGAAAGTATATAGAAATCAGCATAAACAGTAAATTTGACTGTATTTGAAATCTTGAAACTCTATTTGAGCAACAAATATTAGATTATCTGTTCAAAAGAGAGAAGGAGAGCACCAAAATATTGCCTGTAGAAATTTGGAAGACAATCTGAAAACAAATGCTGGTGGCATCAGTATGGACTTTTATAMGTTTTGCATGACATTGTCCCAGACCCAGCCAAGAACAAACCTATTGTTTCAGGCATGGTGGAAGGGAGAGTAGAAGACAACTCCTTCCTGGAAGAGTTTACTCTCACCAGCTGKGTTTGGATGCATTTTTCTTTGCAGTTTTGTTTAGTGATGTCCTTAAATGTATAAAACACTTCTAAGGTTACTATAATTATGTTAGTATCATAATTTACTATTCGAGCTACAGCTGAATTCAAAAGGCCTCCGTCAAAATCAAAACCCAGAAAGATGGTATTGTACAGGCATAAAATGGCAAACAGCCCCTTCCCCAATAGCCTGTTGTTACGAGTTGTCTTAAAATATACCAAGGGAAGCTAACCAGCCTCCAGTTCTTGTCCTGTGTGGTCTTTCTGCAGCTAGACTCTGCAGCTGTTCCCCCACTTCACCACTGCTCCAGGCAACGATGCTGTGTAAAGAAGCAGGTTGAGTCTCTTGCAGGGTATTTCCTCCCTGCGTGCGACTGGAAACCAGAATCTGCTCCTTGGTCTGCTCCAGCAGCAACAGCAGCATGTGCTGCTTTTTGCCCAGAAACAGTGTTGATGAAGAAAAAAGTATAACCACTCCTCAATGCAAACYAAACTGTGGTAAGTCCAGGCAATCAGGCTTCACACGTGCACTGCTTTGAGCTATAACACTAGTTTGGACCCACACTCTATCTCATTGCATTGTATGTTGGAAATGAGCCATACTGCAGCTTTCAAAGGCTAAAACAACATAAATAACCTAGAAAGACAGAGCAACTAACAATAAATACATGAAGAGAATAGAGCTATAATAAAGATATGCTTCATATAATGAAAATCATTAAAGTAAGCCTGTGGACAAAGCCAGCCTTATTAATCAAAACATGTCCATTTGGGAACATTTGCAATCTTGATGGAAAATACTGGCATTTCTGAAATCACAGCTTTCTGAGCTCATCACTTCCTGATGTTTAATTTTTTCTCTGTGGCTCAGATATGAAATCAAATGTTGAAATACTAGGATCTAGTATAAGCCAGAAAGTCTCCTTTTCATAAAGTAACTTACCCATTTTTCAAACAATATGCAAAAAGGACATTTTCATAATTTTTCACCAACCATTTTGCTCTTTTAGATTGCTGGTTTACATGCATAAATAATTCTACATACATCTAAAGAGGGAACAGGGAAGTGCTCTACACCTAATGGCAAAAAGCAAATGACCTAATGAGACCGATGCACAAGTTATACTTCAGGTGAACAAATCCAGGAAAAGCAAAGGAGTTCTAGTACTTTAGTGAATTAAAATCCTGCTCACAAAGGTACCATCTTCCCCAGCACATAGTGAGGGAAAACGGGCAAAACAGGTGTAGGGGCCAGATGCCCATTCCTTTCCAAGGTCATCATACCCCAAGGTGTCAAGCCTCTGTTGTCCAACACTGAGGTCTCAAAGCAGGAAATGACCTAATCTCCTTCCTATTCCCAGTCATGCCCTCTTCACAGTGGTTAATAAATTAGGTAAAGCTGAATATTTGCATCTCTAGCTGTTGGAGATTTCCAGAAGGAATTTGTAGGTGCAGACATTTGGACACAAAATTGGCAGCTGCCTACTGCAACTCTAAGAAAGAGCCGATAATTCAGAAAACAGTGGCAAAWCCTAGACTTGTAACTAGATCTTCAGAAGCCTCCTCCCCTGTAGTCAAGCCATCCAGCCACAGCTGTTCCTGAYCAGCAGAGCAGGGCTTTATCACTGGGAGTCAAAGATTGCAATGATGCAAGTTAAACTTTCGTCTTTCTTCCTCAAATATTCTAGAAACTTCTTGACATTTTGAAGAGAAGTAGCAGAAAGTTGTGCTGAAAAGTAGTTACTCCCACATAATTCACTCATCTTTTGCTTTCCTTGGATTTATTCATCTAAGTGGTAACTTGTGAAACTACCTCATCAGGCCATTTGCTTTTTGCTATTAGGTGTAGAATGCTTTTCTACTGCCACTGTTGCACAGAGTAACATTTGTATACAGTAAACGGGGGCTTAGCAATCACATATCATTCTCTACCCCAGAGAACCAAAAAATAATGATTCCTGAAGCATGCAGATGGCTTTTTATCTTCAGGGAAATACTAAACAACTCTCTTCGCACTAGCCTCTGATGCTGTTAATGTTCATAATTATTATATGTTTCCATAACAGCATATTAAGGTTTTTTTCCTCTTTATGAACATTTTCATTAGCCTTTTTTTCTTCCTAAAATTAACCCAAAGCTCATTTTAGTTCACTATCATACTTTCTTAAGTTTCCCTCACATTTGTAATTACCAATGAATTGCTTTATCTTAAGCTAGCACAAATGTCTGTTGAATGGCACCATCTCACTTACAAGCTAGAGAGGCCAAAGATTTGCCGGCTGCAAGCTAGATGTGCCACTTGCCAGGGTCAAGAACATGGTAACAGTGCGCAGATCTCTTATAATCAAGATCTGGCAGGTGGGGGCCTAAAGACTGCATCTGCATGTAATGTTCTTTGTTCTCAGAAGCTCTGCTTGTTGGTGTCTAGACTACTTTGTTTATAAAAAGAAGATTAAAGAGTGAAAATTATGTCTCCTTTCTGAGGCATCCAGATGGCGGGCGAATTTAACTCATTTTCATCAAACCACCGAGAAGTGGTGGTATAGCAGACTTACTGTGCACACACCTTGTGAAAGCCTCAAGAGTAATGCAAACCCAAGAGCTTACATATGAAAGCAGCAGGAACATTCAGAAAGACGATGTTGCAGCCTATCAGTCTTGATAAAGGCCCAGACGGATAAAAATGTCAGGTTTATGTGTGTTCCAGCCACTCTCAATCAATCTGCTTCCGTATGTAGGTTACTGAGTGTGTCTTCCCCAAAGCCTTGAAGGCTTTAAATCTTGTGCCCAGAGTGATGCCATTATTTTCATGATAAAATTGATCCAGGCAGACATCARCTTTCATTTTCCTGGTACCAGACTGGTGGGATTGTACTTTTCAGCTCAATGGTTCTGGAAATTCTCATTGCAGTGGTGATGTATTAAATTGATTCTCTTTGGCTTGATATATCACTAATGCTGCACAACAGGAGGAGATGACGTTTTTTTATTTCTCTTCTACCCACATTCAACATGATATAACAGAATTCTCCAAAACCAGGTGAATTAAATAACTTTTCAGTAAGGTCTTTTAATGAGTGAAATTAGTAAGTTATAACTCAATCATATTATTAAATGCAAAGGATTGAAGGATGAAGGCAGAAAAATAACATTCTAAGGCCCAAAGTGAATCATGCCTTCCCCATTTTTTCATCTCTTCCCATTTTCCATCTTCACATCCATTTCTGTCCCTTTATTTTCTCTTGGCAGCAGACACTATAGGAGTGGAAGTGGAACTTCCATCACGTACTATTTTCATAACTCAGCTCATCAATTATTTTTGTTTCCTTCTCATCCTTACCCACTTTTCTCAAAACATTCATCATCAACTCCCACCTCTTGTCCATCTCAAGCAAGCTTCATCTGACAAGCTGCCCTATCCTTGAATTTGTCACCACTGGTATCTTGCCAAATTTTCACACACTAGCATAGCTCTAGCCATCACAAAAGAGAGCTACAGGACAAAATTACGAAAGGTCTTTTCTGTGCAAGGGAAAACGGGAAGGAAATGTGCAAGCAAGAAACAACCTCTGTTCAAGGCAGCAGACATGAGGTTCAAGTACGGTTTTGTCCTCTTAGAGAGGGATGGGTTTTTGCAGTGTTAAGGCTCCCTGGCAGCTGAGGACCATGCTGGCAYGGGAAAGGCAGAGAGCTGCTCTCTCCAGAATCGCAGATCTTGGAGCTCATGGGGATTTTCAGGCCACTCGCCAGTGTTACTTTATATCTRTCTTCTTGTTAAACACTGAAGCTACCTTTTTTTTGTGACCTACTCTGAACTTGAGGAATTTTCCTACARATTTAAACCTTTGCTGATAAGTAGGGAGTAGGTAACAATGAATGGTATCTTTCCATCACCTACAATTCCATTTTATTTTACTCAGATTCCTTCTCAGAAAATAACCATGAAATTAAATGAATTTTAATGCCTCTAAACATTTCTGGAGTCAGAAATRTGTAAAAAAATTATTGTCAGAAATATACACCTCTGTATTTGTATTCTTATCCCATAATTTCTCTATGCCTCCCTGAAACTTAAAATTAATATATTTATTGCAGGGAGAATAGCATTCTCCTCAAATCCTAGAGGCATTTAAAACATTTTCAAGGGATGCCTTTCAGCTTCTGTATAACCCTGCTGCTTTCTTCTCTATCAAAGTCTGTGACACTTTTCCTGAGGATTTGCTTCTGCAGAAACACAGGTGTTAATTCTCRGCAACTCTGCATGTCCAACCTGCTGTGAAAATTAGAGAAACTCAGAGCTGTTCTAATTTATTCTATGCTTCCCACTGCCTCTGTGGGAGCAGCTCTCCAGCACTGTCCCATTTCTTCTCCCTGTTCCATCCCCTGATGTCTCTTGGACTTTTCAAGGGAGATRAAAGTCATAATGCTGCATATCCACACAAAGCGAGGAGCCCCTCTGTGCAACTGCAGCCTACTGTGAAGATCCCCTGCCATCAAAGCCCCTTAACCTAGGTGAGTTGATACAAATGTTCCCTAAAGGAGCAGAGTTTCAAGTCCCTCTTTTTTAAATAGAAATAATTGTTAAAGTAACTCAYGATAGTGAGAATTTATGTTGATATTTAATTTTAAAAGGATGAGAGAGAAGATCCATTACTGAGCAATGTTTTAGCTATGTGTACAGATTTCTTATGCCTACATGAACTGGGCAGGAAAATTGGATTTTACATACTTTTCCCATTTTACTAGCCAATGTACTGAAGTGTTATAGTTAAACTTCTCCTGTGTAAGTCTGTAATTTAAATAATACTGGAATATCATGATGGATCAAGCTTCCTTTCCCAGAGCACAAGACGCCTTAAATTCTAGATCCAAACTCAAACATTCCCAAAGTTCTGAGAATATGGATCAAATATGGATCAAATATTAAAAATGAATTTTTTTCTCATATAACTCCCCAAGTCTGGGGCCTACTCAGGTGTTAACGAATACACAGGATTATTGACAGAGAAGCCATCAGAGTCAAGGGTGGGGAGAGGCATTATTTGTCATACCTACTTTAAATCCACTGATATTTGAGAGTTTTGAGGCCATTCTGGATTTGTATGGTTCAAATTAATGACCCTTCGCTAATTCATTTGTAAGAGTATTCTGATTATGCCACATACCTGTTCTGACTCTATGCTGATGACTTCAACACCCATAGCCTTCCCTTTCATCTAGCCTCTCTACCTTAATTTCACTCCTGAGCTATCAATCTTTGCCTTATCTTTCTTCTCCTACTCCTTTCTTTCCTCTCACTTTCCTCTAAAATCTTCCCTCTCTCTCTCTTCCTTTTTCTTCTCTTTCTTAACTAAATATATTGAAAAAGAAATTGAACTAACATGACATTTGCTGCTGCCATGACATGCCRCATCCCTTCCCAACACTGTGTCTGGCTTGTTTATATAGATTTATGGCATATTTTCCACTCTGTGTGCAGTAGCTAGCACAAGGAGGTCTGATTTTTCAGTTGGCCCTTATGAACTATGGGATATTAATACTCATGATTATCAAGATTAATATTTCTAGGGCATCCATTCTTACTAAGACCTTGATCCAAAGGTCGCTGACGCCAGAGGAAGGACTCCAGTTGACRTAAATGATCCCTACATTAGATCTGGGGACTGTGCTCCCAGAGATAATCCAAAATAAGAACTCAAAGTTGGGGAAGCTGGTGCAAACTAAATTAAATCTTTTGAGGATGAATCATCACTATACTCATCTCTGTTCAGTGACATTTAATAATAGTGCCACAGATTTCCCAAAGTAGCCTTTTATATCTGCATAAAAATGTAAAGAAGCAAACACTGAATCAGCTTGTTGTAGAGAGGGGAACTGTGCAGCTTTTACCACTGTGATTCTTTTATCACCTTTCAATTTAACATTCAGAGTTGGTGCTTTTGAAACAGAAAGCAGTTTTCTTAAGGGATAACAACACTGCAGGGCTTGGAATTATACAACTGAATAAGAATATTGAAAAGGCTGCATACCTCTCCCAGCCAAACTCTTCCAAGTAACCATCACTGGTAACTGACCATGGTCCCCCAGCCCATCTTGATGTGAATATGGGTCTCAGAAAGTACTGGTTCATGCAGCACTGTCACAATAAAAATATTTGTTTATAGACATTTAATAGTTTCTCTGCCACAGCTGCAAATTCTGCCTTCATTCTCATGTCTCACTAGGGCATGATCTGCATATGGAGGAAGTATAGAAATACAAGAAACTACCCATTAAGAAAAAAAGTTGTCTATTTGATTTCATCACTTAGCATGCGCTATTTTGTGGCTTTTCAAAGGGTGACGTAAAGCATCAAATCACATTTGTCTAACAGGTCCTGTAAGCTCTGGGATTTCAAGTGAGCTGGTAGGTGCTAACATATTCTATGACCATTACCAGCCACCAGCAAAGCATCAGCACTAAGTCCCTTGTGGTCAGGTCCAGCAGGGAGATGGAGCTCTTTTAGTGCTTTGTGCGTTTTATCTTGGCCATTGTTTATTTACAGCAGCTCTTTCTGCTTGATCCAAGAAAACAGACCTGTGAAGGGCTGTCAGGCCTTTTGTGTAAGAGAGAGCCCAGAACTGAGATTTCAAAAGAACACCAGCACAGGACAAAAGCCAGCAGACGCATGAGCACAGACTGAAAGGAGGTGTTTCTAGTAAGGAGGTCATAAGAACTCTGTATCCCAGAATAACAACAGACAAAAATCCACAGTGAAGATCAACTAACCATTTAAGGATACCACTTATACAGGCTACAAAAAGATAGGCAAGTAGATCTCTATGAACMTATTAGTGACTGTAATCAAATGCTAGGAGTCTAAAAGTTCTTGGATCGCAAAGCCATACTGTCCAGAAGGATCCTTTCTCCTCCCCTAGAGATAAATTTGTTTTTTCAGTGCTTATACTGTTTCAAGAAGCAGCTTGGAGCATTCTCATTTTAAAGGAACTGTTCAGTATTTCAATGCTCTAAGAATACATTGGTTTGGAAATCAGGAGTCTCTTGATGTCCTCACTTTAACAAGCGTAGGCCAAGGCCCTGGATGACTCAGGGTGGATGACAGCAATCTCGAGGCTGGCTCTCGGCATCCATGTACAGCTACTTACAAAATTGTTCTGCTCTTGTTTTGTCCAAATGTGAGCTACTGTCCAGAAGTGGACATTGCCTTTTGCAATCCAAGAACCCTACAGAAAAATGAAATTCATGCATAGATAGGAAATAGATGCTTTCAAATATAAAATATGCATCTAAATATAAACATATATCCAGTAAAATATTAAAACATAATAGCGCAAGCCGAAAAAGGCTGAGGAACATTTACACTTACAGCAAGCAGAAAGTCTACAAGAAAGTTAGTCAATCAAAAATCATCAGTCAGAAAAGACAAGTGCATTGCAAAAAGCTGAGTTATTTATATCAGAATTCACATCAGAGGCAAGAAAGCTTTCACACTAACCATTTTTAAGGGGAAAGAGCTTGAAAGATGTATTTCAAAAAAGAGGCATCAGTGAAGAGATTTCAGAGCAAAYTACAAAATTAAATGTTAACAAATCAGGAAGGCAGGATTTTTTTTTTAACCAAAAGCTGTAGAAGATTTCAATCAAATATGAAATTGGTTGCAACTAATTTTGGTTTGAGCAGTAGTTTATACATCAGTCCTGTTCTATAACAGAGGAATGAGAGACAGCAGCTAGGATACCAGTCTTTAGAAAAAGCATTGCAGGGGTCATTCTGTGAACTACAAATCAGTAAAACTGATTTCTGTATCAGGAATATGCTCAAAACTATAATAAAGCATGGAATTAGCAGACACGGGAATAAATAAATTTGGGGAAGAGCCAACACCTATTACTCTYGAATCTATTCTGAAGAAGTCAACGAGCACATGGCATAACCTTCATTTGGTTGTCTTTCTTAGTCAGTTTTATTGCTGGCTACCAGACATGATGAAACTTCCAGCTCAAAAGTCCATTAAGTTTTTTATTTCTGGTTTTAAAGAGCAACAGGTGAGGATTTTCCAGGGCTCTCAGCATTTCCCCATCTCCACTGCACCAAAGCRAATCGGAGTCTTGTTAGGAATAGGATGAGGCTGGGAGCCTTTAGGTTTTTTGTGTTTTGCCTATGTATTTCCAATTGTGCATCTTTYCCCCTTAGTTCTGCTTCCATGTGCTCTTTATTTGTTATCTTTCTTGTCTTCCTTTTAATGAGTTATTATTATCTGAATTCTATTTTTCTGTTGCTCCTCACCCCAAGTGCCTCTGCAGGAGAGTGGGGCATACTGTGCTCTTTATAAATTAAGTATTAATTATGTTATTAATTATTGTTATGTTCAGTTCCTTGGAAGGTTTTATATAAAGGCATTAAAATGCATATATTCTCTAAGRTATGTCTGCAGAATAATTATGGACTTCATGATTATACAAAGCCATTGATTTTTCTCCTATCTGCTAATCTATGGTAACATGATCTGTTTCACATAGATACTATTTTAATATATTCCTCCTCTTTATGTTCAAGTTTTGAATAAAATTTTATGGAAGGGAAAAAAAAAGCAACCTGTATATTTTCCCACTCATCAACAGAGATTTGCTTTGTGAAACACCATATTCCCTTGGGAAGCAGAGAAATTGTATTTAACCTTTGTTTTCGTTAGTTGTTCTATATTGCCATTTTGCTTCCACAGAAGGTAATGATGACATTAATGAACATTGCAGGCAATGAAAAGATTTGCTCTCCTAGGTGAACTCATAAGAAACCTTGCAGGTATTTTTAAGCAAGGTCTGCTCTGAGTGTTGTTGCCACCTCAACAACAGCCTTGAGCCGTGGGGAGTTTACACTCTATAATTTATTTCAGAGGCACTTGTGAACCCTTTGCTTTTTTTGTGCCTCCCATTATTTATTTAGCTTTCCTCAGAAGCTTAGGAGCATTGGAGAGCGAGTACAAATCTCCTCGTGCCCATGGCCCAGGCAGCTGGGAGCAGCCCCTCTGCACTCGCCCCACCACACTGACCCTCGGCTTCGGCCACACCACCGAAAAGGAAGCTCTCAGTAGTCAACATGATGACCGCCCCTCCAAGGGTTTCTTCCAATTCAATAAATCTCTGGCAGCTTAGGCTTACAAAACCACAAAAGGCAGGGGTGAAATGCAGGCCGAGGAAAACCGAGGCTTCACTGGGGCAATGCAAGGGAGTGGGCAGTGCGATGTGGAGACCCATCTCCATGGGTCTTCTCCAAGAGCAGGGTCTCAGAGTGGCAATCATGCATGCTTGGACAATAGTCATGGAAAATGTAGGCTTCCCACACCATGGATGGTTTCATCCTCTTGTTGGACCTAAGAGCTGCTMTTTTCCTCCACCTTATGGGCCTCATTTGCTGATGGGAAAAGTTCTCTTAGTTGAAGGATCAATTTGAGAAAGCAATTCTCATCCTCCTCAGTACCCAAAGGTTCCTCAGTACCTAGAAGAACCTCATTGCTATTATCATAACATAAAATTATCAATAACAATAAAACAATATAAAACTACTCAAAAAAATATTCACTGAGGAGAGCAACRTTCTGATTTGGGGATAAAAAGTATCTTTTTAAAAGCCAAATATTGTCATCAGTTCCTCTAAAAATGATTTTACTTGACAATAGCAGACAAGTAGAAAACTGTTTCCTGCTTATGCAAGAGCAYGGATACCATTCACCTTACTGACAATTAATCTTCCACCCTGAAAGGAGAAATGCATCTGCTTGTGTGTTTGTCCTTTAAAGCCTTTGGCACCCGTAAGCTTAGCTAAACAACCTCAGCCCTGTTTATCATCTGGAGTGTGTGTGTGATTCTTGAGGCATTTGAGAACCTGTATTAAAATTGTCTACTGCGTGTCCTGTATTCTGTGGTAGGCTGTCAAGTGACAACAAGATGATGGACAAGCGCATTACGGTAAATATTTGTTCATGTCGTTTCCTTTTTTTCTACTAGTCCTTTTTTAAAGATTTAATAAAACCTTTTGTTGTACAGTAATGGTCATTGATTGAAGTAAAACACAGTCATTTTACTGCAAATCTTGTAACTAATCACTTTCAGTTATTCATATATATTTATATACAGAATAATAAATTACTATATTTTTAGGTAAGCCATGATGAGGCCAGTACAATCTGTTTGAATTCTCCCAGTGGCTCAGAGGTCAGCATCTAGCTCTGAAGAAGTTTACAGCCTGGGMTGTGCAAAAAGTCCAGTATCTGGACTTTTGATACCAGAGGTATATATTTATGCCTTAAGACAATTTCTCTCTTGAATATTAGGCTGGAGAAAATGGTTATCTTTGCCTAGGCCTGCAGTCTCATTGAGACAAGTTAGAAAATGTGAAAGATTGTTCTTTCATCCTAACAGCAGGGCTAAATAAGTCAAATAACCAAACGAGCCATACTTCAGGTACCCAGCAAACCACACAGCCACTGCCTGGTGGAAATATTTTCGGCTGACCTAGTTGTACTGAGGGAGCTGGARTCCCAGGCTGGTCTCGCACAAAGAGCCAGAGCAAAAGCAAAATTCCTCCCTTTTAAGTCGGTTAAGCGTGCGGATCTGAGTGCGCCCGGTGGGGACCTCCAGCCCGCAGGCGCCTCCAGCAGCGAGCCGGCGCGGGGAGGGAGCAGCGGCAGCAGGCGGGAGCACCGGGGCCTCGAGGGCCGAGCTGGCCGCCCTCGCTCGCCCTCGCAGCRCGGACTCGAGCCTCTCTCCCATTCGGCCATGCGTAAAGCACCAGCCCGAAACCCGCAGCGTGTCCTGGATGCAGTCGCTGGAGGGAGAAAGCAGCACGAGAGGGAGGGCGCTCAGCAGGGAGCAAGCTGAGCCGAGCAAGCCGCAGAGAGCCGCCGCGGGACACGACGGCTGCAGCACCTCCAGCGCCTTTGCCCGCGGGAAAAGGGCTCATCCAGCTCCCGCAGCCAGCGGCGGAGCGCAGCCACCGGGCCAGCTCTCCTCTCCTGGGGCCGGCTCCCACGGCAGCCCGCAGCAACGGCCCCAGCTGCAGGGAACGACGGGCCACGGGGAGGGGGCGTTCGCGGGCTCCGGCTCGAAGCGTGGTCGCTGTAACGCGCTGGAAGCAGCTGGCTGCTTCGCTGTCAGTGGGTAATGATGCAGCCCCGCTGCAAACCCAGATGTGATTCTACATTCCTGCAGCTGTTCTGATGGGAGTTGCAACACCCGAAACATCTGCTACTGGGAATCAGCAGCACCATACTTACATGATCTTTTAGGGCTGTTATTTTTGTTTGTTCATGATTTTTTTTTCCTTTTGAAAATACATTGTTTTGTATAATGCCCTTTGCCCACCAGTGACCACTCCCCCAGAGAGAGGGTACCCCACACAAAATTGAGTGATGTGTCTGTAACACAGGGCACAAAAATCAGATTTAGGGTTCACACTGCACTGTTGTCACAGATGAGCTTTATGGGGGTTGACACTGCAGAACATTATGGTCTGTCATGTAAATATATATGTAGGGAGTTGCTAAAATGAAGTCATTACTGTGTGCTTCATAAATATGCATTTGGAAGCTCTTAATAGTACAGAGATGCCAGTCTATCAGATAATTACATATTTAGAGTGTGGGAAAAATGGCTGTTTTGAAATCCAGTAGTTACTTACATGTATTGAGAATATCAACGCAGCAAAAGATATCAGAAGACCCACACTGTGACATTAAAATGACAATAAAGGAAGCATGAGAGTGTGCGGGAGAAAACAAACTCCTGGTGCAGAGAGGTAGTATAACTTTATAATGTCCAGACCAATCCACTGAATTTTGTAAGGAGAAGAAAAAAAAAAGAAAAAAACAAGATTTTTCCAGCTGAAACCTCTGAATATTAGGATTAATCTTGATATGCAAGTTTATGATTGTATTACTCAAACCGATTAGAAATGTATTTTTCTAATGGAAGTGTTGACTTGGCACTGTAACACAAACAGTCAATATTATAATTCAGTCAATATAATAAATAATATAATTATTTCCTCTTCCCATGACCGGTTTATGGACATGGAAAATTCATACGAAAGACCGCGCTGCTGCATTCGTTAGGGCACCGTTAATTACACTTGGTTCCTTCTTGAGCGACTTGGCGCAGGCTCGCCCGTCTCCTGCATCTGGACACCGTCTCCTGCCCTCCCGCATCGTGGAGTCAACCTCAATGTGTCCTAGCGGCTGCAGAGGATGCACTCTCCCGCTCAGTCTCCTGCATGCTGATCGATTCCCAAACACCCACTAATRTGAAAAAAGACATGCCCAGGCCGCCTCTCACATTACTGTAGGAACCASAGGTGCTGGATGGCCTCAGGACTGATCCCAGTCCCAATCCCAATCCGCYGGTGGGGTGGCCGGCCACCTCCAGCCCGGAGCTGGAGTGGGCACCGAGCAAAGAACAACCGAGGAGAGGTGGCAGGAGAAGTTGGGGAAAACACGGAAACGGGGTGGGTGCGAGAGGACAAGGCATAGAGTGGGTAAATGGGAGAGGTAGATCAGAGAAGGAAGCAAGGCAGAACAGAAATATTGTCCTATTTCCACTCTGTGGGGCCGGTCTGGAGAAGAGACATCTCTGGAGGGGGGTGAGTACTCATGGGACAACCTGGGAAGCCCTGGGTTAGACTGCCCACCATAGGGAAGCAATGAGGACAAGGCACAGGAGAGGATGGTGGCGRGCAGGCGGAGAGGAGGACACATCAAAGAGACAAAATGGATATACGTGTTACTTTTTAGGAAGCCCTAAGTTAACTTTCCCATGTTTTCTTTGGCTTGTTTTCAGSAGAGGCACTCTGGGTTGCATGCCACATCGCCAGCAAAGAAACTCCAGCAAAGCAAGCCCAGCTTCTTGCTTTGGCATCTCAGTCAGCAGTAATTTATATCATGGTTCCTCCTTAATAAAATCCATCGTGCACTCCAAAAGAGTAACTAGGACACTTAGTTTTTATTCCACATGCATCTCATTTGTCTTCAGCAGGTTCTTCCATAATCTCATCATTATTGCAATCACCCTCTGAGGACAGCTGACTTGCATTAATCAGCTAGGCCTCTCATCCCTCACTAGATTCTTTACAGTTTTACTGTGCCCTTGGGCATCCTAACTTTACTTGAAAAATTAATAAACCTCCCCTCTCTTATCTTACCTTATTAATGTCTGTCTTTGTAACCCATTATCCCTGCATCTCATCSGTGACCATTTGAGGATGTGGTTACCACCAAAGGATTGTGCCCTGGTGAGGCAGCACACAAGCGTGTCCCACGTAATTGAAAAAAAAAGAAAAAAAAAGTGGGAGGGGGGACGGTGAGAGAAAGAAAGAAAAAGACCAAAAAGGCTTTAAAGACCAGCATCATCGTTTACAAGGTTAGTTGACAGAAAAAAAATATGGGAGTTAAGAACTCCATAAAGACCATTAACGCTCATCAGGTAGTTCCTTCTTGCCTTATCCSACTGCGTATGTAAGCAACCCCTGCCGATGCACAGCCCCTACTCCCACGCGCTCGCGCCTTCTCCCCTTCCCTCTYGTACACCCCGTTCAATCTGACGTGTTAGTTTTAGGTGTGTCGAGAGCCTGGTATATTAATCACTTGTGTTTGCACACTCTTTATGTGRGTTGTTGGTCATGGTCTGTAGTTATACTGGCTGTCTCCCTTGCTTACTTAGAAGTACAATGCAATTGAAAATAAAGATTTTGCAGGTTTGCTCATTTCACACAGCGATAGCAGCTGGTAAGTGTCTTTCCCAATTCATCAGAGGCCTCCCAGACCACCTGCTCTTGGCATCCTGCAAACAGCTGGCTCTGTGTAAGTACCATAAGCTATTATCTTCCTCAATAAATAATGAAAGAAAGAAAGAAAGCAGGACAAAACCACATCTTTGTATATAAAATACATTYGTGACTAGCCATCCGTCCTATTTCAGAAAAGAAGAAATCGAGTTAAGATCCTTTGCTGGATTTAGCGGTGCCATATAATAGAAAATGGAGCTAAATCAACACCAACACGTAAGGCTCTGTATTTTCTTTCTCTCTTTTCTTTTTGAAACCTGCTCTATTTCTGAAAAGGCCGTGGGGAGCTTTTATGAAACTTTAGCTAATGTCACCAGATGTCCCACTATTGAGAGGTGGATGTYGGTCTGTGAAGCGCTGCCCCACTTAACTTCTCCTTTGAAGCGAACTTTGGTCCTCTCTTTGCGGTCCCGAGAGCGGGCGCGAGGTCACGGTCCCCTCCCCGGCGCTCTGCTGCCCGCGAGGCTGCAGCCGCGGCTCCTGCCCGCCCGGCGGCAGCTGCCGCGTCGCCGGCGCGGGAGACGGGCACCGGCCGACGCCAGGAGCCGAAGGACCGCCGCCGCCGCGGGCGCTGGAGCGGGAACATTGGGGAGGAATTTCAGACCGAGGCGGAGGAAGAGGGCGATGGGGGCAAGCGGTGCCAGAGTATTCCCCCCGAGGATGAGGAAAGGTTTTAATAGGAAAGTGCCGTGTTTTAGGCACAGAGCCTGTATCTCGTAAGGAGTTTTATTTTTTAATCTATGAATTCTATGAGGTGCATCCAACAGATTTCTTGCACTGCACACAAAGGCAATAAATAAATGCAATCTGTTGCATGGGTGACTTATGCCAGCACAATTTAAATTTAGGGCCTGATTTATTTTATTTTTTTTAAATGGCCTYCTGCTTTATGTTCGCCATAAACCAAGGATGCGAGCGATGGCAGTCAGAGATCTGACTGCCTGAGCTGGGGAGAAAATCGGGAAGCTCGGTGTCTGCCATTGAGTCGGGTTTGCAGACTCAGCGGGCAGTCCCGTTCCCTGTAATGGAAGTCTTCACGCAGTAAGGTATTAATCCCTGCCAGAAAGGGTGCCTGCACCCAGCTTGGCTCGGAAGCGGGCGGAGGGCACCGCGGTTTTACCCCGCCTGCACCAGGCAGCAGCGCCGAGCCGGCGCCCGCACTGGCACTGGCACATTTTTTTGTTTGCTCGTGGCGTAGATCAGGAGCAGGTTGGCACCGTCCCGACACGGGGTGCCATCAGCAGGGGAGCCGGGCCGGCGCGGTGCCGCGGAGGGACGGCTCCGAGGGGCCCCTAAAATCCTGTGATTGACAGGGCCCGGCCGCGCACTTCTGATGCGGCGTTTACACAGCCAGGAAAGAGAAACAAATGTTGTGGCAAGGTTTTTTTCTGTTCCGCGCCAACATTGCTGTCCTTTCCAGTCTGCCTCCCTCCTCTCTCTCTTTTTCTTTCCTGTTTTGATGTCCAAAAGCAGTTGCAGGGACAGATTCACACGCAAACGTGAGCCGCTGACGGATCTGCCCGGCGCTCGCCTCCCTTTGCCTAGCTGCCGGGAACAAAGCGGCCCAAGGGCACTTCCGAAGAAGATCTCAGTGCAAGAAGGAAAAAACGACGTCCGATTTCTAACAGCGCTTTCGGAGCCGCTGGAGACCCGAGCGATAGAGCCGCGGTGCCCTGTCCGCTCCCGGGGCAGCGGCGGTGCCGGCGGGGAGGGGAGAGGGAGGAAACCCTCGGGGGGGTGGGGGGAGGCGAGGAGCGGGAGGCCCCGACCCCCCTCCTCCGCAGGTGACGTTTTGCTGGTGCAGTAAGAGCAGAGGAGCAACGGGGCTTTGACAAGCGYCAAGCAGGGCGGCCGCCTCTGCGGCTCCCCAGAGGCCTCGGCAGAAAAATAAGCCAACGAGCGGCAGCACCTCTTCGGGGCGTCAGCGGGAGACGCAGCCAAAGCGGCCTCCGATACTGAACGTTTCGCGGTTCCTCCGGCGTCAGCAGTGGTTTCTCRTGCTTGCGCTGAACTGAAGCCTGAAGCGAAGCCCCAGACCTAAACGCTCCTCCGTTCTGAGTATCGGGTTTTCTTCGTGCCCTGTAACTTTCAGCTTTTGCTTTTTTTTTTCGCCACTAAGCGTTTTCTGAAACTTGTGGCTGGAAGCTATGGTTTTTATGGTATTTTTAGTACACTGCATGGTTGTTTAAAGTGCACCCTGTAAAACTTCAGTCCTCAGCCAGCCCCCTATAAACTGGCTCTGTTTTACATCAACAGCCTTCAGACCTTCCTTGCCATTCCCACCCTCCCCTTTTAATTACGAGGCAGTCTATAGTAGGCATTTCTCTTGCACGTGCTGATGCAGCCTGCTCAGAATTCAAAACAGGAGGCTTTCACTTGATTTTATTATTTCACCATGACTAAAATCCTCAAGATACTATTTTTGTTTTTAAGAGCAGCCTGGGTAAACACTGAAGATGGAATTAAGAATTTTGCTCTTGACACAAAGAAGGTTGAATAAAATGAATATTGGACACAGTATAACCTAGCCAGGAGCCCCCAAAAATTAGCTAGCAAGAGAGAAACAAAAAAAAGGAGGGGGGGGCAAAAAAAAGCAAGCAATTCATTTTGAGTGAAGGCCTCCTCTATCATAACTCAGGCTCCAAACATCCAGAAACACATGGGCAGTTCAGCTCTCATTTCTAGTCTGGACAACTTTGTGGCTACAGTATTCAAGTATCCTCTCTTGTTTGACACTGATACCTCTAACTATTATACTATAATATTTCATTATAGACGGCCTAGAATACCCAGCCAAGGCCAGAGCTCTGTTGCAGTAGGTACATGATATGTGCATTATCCGAAAAAAAAAAAGATAGCCATCAGTGAATCCTATTCCTCACTTTTGCACTGTCTTCTGTGGTCATTCTTATCTGCTTGGATGGGACACATACTCCCAAAATTGGAGCCAATTGGACCAAGGGTGCCAAAAGGAAGTATTTTTATTTTCTCTAATTTTCACAGTTATTGTTTCGTTTCACTGCTGTTTTCACTAAGGGAGGCGGGTATCAAACTCTCACTTGTGAAAGAGATCTTCCAAATCTCTTCTGCATACTATCTTTCACTCCAGCACTTCAACACTCGTTCCCCTTTCTTCAAGTATCATCATGAACAAGGCAATATGTTTTTCAAGCTGTCTGCAACTGCCATTGTAACTCCCGTACTTTAGTTAGAAAACAAAAGTAAATGGAGGATGTGGAGTATCAATGGGAGGTAGCACTCAAGCTGATGGTGCAGCACTGTTAATTACACAATACTTTTATTGAGCAATTCAGTGGTAATTCTTGCTGCTATTCCTCCTTAATAAGATCCATTGTGCCCCATAAAATAGTAACTAGGACACAGTTTGTATTCCACATGCATCTCATATCTCTTTAGCAGGTTCTTCCATATCCATAATCTCATCATTATTACTATTACCCTCAGAAGACAGTTGACTTGCATTAATCAGACAGGCTGCCATTCCCTTGCCAGATTTTCTGCAGTTTTATTGTGCTTTTGGACATTTTAATTAACTTGAAAAATTAATTAAAAATCTTACCTTATTAATATCTCCTACCTTCCCACTACTCTGTAATCTATTATCCTGTTTATCATCACTGACCATTCAATTCCAGAATGGTCATGTAATGGGCAAGAACACCAGAACACCTAGGTGATGAAAAAATGATAGGGTGACTCTGAGATATGTTAAAATGCTCAAGCTGGTCTTTTATTTAAAGTACACATAAGTACCAGAGAAGTAAAAACAAACTGCTGCAGCTCATTAAAAACTGTTCCAGTTCTTCTCACTCACAGTATAGCTTAAATCCTCAAATCTTTCTTCTATTCTTGTATAGCTGGTTGGAGATTGCCAGCGTATAGACTGAATGAAATGAAGCCAACTCATTTAAGGGTGCCATGACATATCCCTGAGACTTGGTCACCAATCACATTACTTGGAGTTTTACAATCTTCCTTATGGAAAAAATAAATGAAATAGGGATGTACAGAAATTAATAAGGAGTTCATGGAAAATGTTCTTAAAATATATATAATTTAATAGAGTAAAATAGCCTTCTACTGACATTTTTAAAACAAGCTACAGAACTTGGTAAAGAGTAGTTGCCTCACCATTAAATTCATTAGGGCAGTTTAAAATTCTCAAGAAGCTGCAATATTTTTTACCAGAAATAGCGCTTTGCAGAAAGGAGATTCTTCATGTATTTTTGTCTTTCTGTCATGCTTCTCTTAATTGCTCAGCACTATTAATGTAAGGAGGCTGTGACTACACTGGCACAAGCAGATCCACTGGAGCCAGCTGGACTAACGGCAAAGAAGGATACAAGGCACTATAATGGTCTGCAATTTTGTCCTCAACATTTCAGTCTGAGGCACTAGCTGGGATCTCACCTCAGTTATGTCCAATGCTGCTCCAGCTCATACGAAGTGTGATGCCTAATCTGAAAGGTCTGCAAGCAAAATAGCAGGTTTCTGTTTTAGTGCACCGACGCTGTGAATCATCAGCTCTTGTTAGCAGTCATAACGTGTTTTGACAATGGAGCAGCTACAAAATCACCCCAGCTTTATAACTGGTATCTTGGCCTTTTGTTAAGAGGGCTAAGGCATACTGGAGCCAATTCCTCACATTTCAGCAGAGGGAGTCCTGAAGTGGTGGAAGATCATCCCCCTTCTGAGGGCTGGTGGTCCTTTTCCCTGGGAAGGAGAGAGGCAGCACCAGTTACTGCAGTAACTCACGTAGGTTTTCTACGGGGAAAGTTCAGGAACAAGATCAGGTCTTTTAACAGATGCTGCTAATGACGCTGAACATCTTTTAGGAAGACATGGGACCTGATGGAGATCCAGTGAAGTTCAGGCTTTATTTTCCTCAGGGTATAGACACAAAGAGAAAGGAAAGCTTGTCTTGTGGTTAAGGGACATAGCTCAAGTCTGAATTAAATCTCACCTATGGACATCCTGTGGCACAAATCATACAGATGTTGCCTGTGTGTCACGTTTGTAATCAGGGTCATGTAAGCAACTATAACTAACTCTACTGCTCAGTGGAGCAAGGGAAAAAATGAATCAATTATTAACCATAAAAAGAGTTAGAAGTTCCCAGCAGATAAAATACACCCACTCAGAGCAACTGCAGAAGCCTTCAAACTCCTGTCAAACAGGACACCTCCAACAGCTCTCCATAAAGGAGGATGATCTGGGGTAGAGATACCCAAACTGCCCATGTTTTTAATCCTTTTAAGAACAAAGAGCTTGTTTTCTAATTGCTGTCAGAGTTTCATGAACAAAGGCTTTCATCCACTTTTCATTTAAGTAAATATCTAGCAAATATCTTTGTCTTCTACCAGAAGACAAAGCAAAAGGAATGCCCAGCATAGCTTAATTCCTTACAAAAAGCACTTTGAGGTAGTTTAAAGCTGTGTATCCTATCACAGCCAAGAAAGAAGCTTCTGAATTATTTAGTAATCTCAGGCCTTTCAAAAGAAGAAACTCATTGCCCGGTTCCACGGGATTTGGATGAAGTTATGTGGGTACGAGTATTAGATATTTATTCACTATGGACTTGGATAAATAATTCACCACTTCAGCTATGACTAACAAGATTGGTGAATGGTGGGATCTCTGCAGTAAGCAAATAGAAATGTTTCCTGTATTGACTGCTCAGGTGAGGTCCCAAGCTTCTAAAAGAAATCCAAGATGCAGCCTGTAAAAATCAGTGAGGTAGCCAGAGAGTTTCATGGTATGTGGACAAAAGTACTCTAATTCATAGCTATCATAATGGATCCAGTCTTACCTGCCTTAAATAAAATTAACAGGTTTATTAATATCAGCTTGGATCGGAGGGACCCTTTGTGCAAGGCAGCGATGCTTTTCACACAGAGATATCAGAGAGCTAAGGAAAGTGTCTTATAGTGAACRAGTGAAAAGCTTATGAATCCTTTTACTCAAAAACAGAGACAGAGCACTTTCAGCCGTGCATACAGGTGAACTTTCTTCACTAAGGCTGCTAAATGCACAGAAGCAGAATTTATGCGCATTCCTAAATAGTGTAACTTTCTCTTTCTTTTTAAATAGATGTCCCAGAGGCCATCTTTAAACCTATCCCGCTCTTCTTTTGAACTAACCCCATTTATACTCTTTCAGTTGCCTGTGCACATTATCAGGCAATAGTGACATCCAGTGGTCTAGGTTAGCTGATCACTAGCATTTTTGCTTCCCTGCTCATCCCCAGAGCAGATATCGATTGTTATCAATCCTTTCTGTAAACGTATCTGAAATAAATCTAATATCAGACATTTATCCTTTTGAGGGTATTGCTCATCAACTTGACTTAAGTTATGTTTACACTTGATTATAATATGATTTACAAGAGACCTTCCAACTTTTCACTGTGTGGTAGTTTTAAAGTTCTCTGTCAGAAATATACATGTACAATCCTGACTGTAAGAAGATTAAAATCCTTCTCTCATATCTGATCTATAGCACAGGGCAGACCAATGCAGCAGGAATGAGTATTATCTATTATTTGTATTCAATGTATGTCTAGCATGCACCAGCAGAAATCAGGGCTCTTGTTGTGCTAGAGACTGCAAACGCATGAGGAAAACTGTTTCGAGCACCACAAGAGCTTGAAGTATCCCGGATGAAAAATGAAAAAGGCAGCAGCAGTCAGCAGATGGAAGAGCACAAGACCATAACAACACAAAAACAACATAGCAAAGAGTGTCCTGCCCCACCAGCTTCTTAAGCGATAAGAACATAGCACAAATCTGCTTTTCAAAATCAGCAACTAAAAATGTGTAGCCTTTCCCTCAAACCTACCAACGGTATGTAYGAACATTTCAGAGAGATGTATTACCTGATGAGTACAAATACTTTCAGCACACGCACAGTGGTGCATTTCATTTTCTGTTTCTTGTGAGCAATTAGTCACCAGACACATATCTGAATGGTCACTAATGCTGATTAGCTCAGTAAACTCTCCCTGAATCCCGGAAGTTTTCTGGACCAACAGATTAAATTCATAAGTCTATTCCCCAGGAGTGTTCTGACTAGCTTCACACAAAAGGGCTTGGAAAAYGAGTTGCTTAGCAGACAGCTCCTCCACCAGGCACTTTCTCTTCTAAATCACAGAATATATGAACTCCAGTAGCTTCAACACATTCATTGCTTTCARTCCCTTTAGGGCATGAACTGAAGATGTCAATACAGAAAAATGAAAATAGATGATTTGGAAAGGAAGATGTTTTCCTTCACATTTCTTCATCTGTGACTGTGACAGTGTATACAACATAGAGGAACTTAGCATCTTTTCGGATCTACTTCTCAGTTTCAACARCAGCAGACATGTCGGCAAAGCACATTGAGGGGAGATGACATCATGAAGATGCCAGCTTTGACCTAGTAGCGTAAAGAGCAAAATCACAGAAGGCACAAAAGCATAAGCCTAACAAGCAAGAGTATACTAAAGGGGTGGAAGAAGAAGAAAGGGCCATAATAAGGGATGTTTTTGTCTTCCACACTAAAAGCAGTTCTGACAGCCATATGACCACACAGCTTCTCTAGTCTGGCTGTGACTGTCCAGCCTTGGTGCTCGTCACGAGGACACACCGGAGTTCCTGGCTCTGCATGTGCTGAGCCTGTGTATGGCAGCTTTAGCGAAACTATTAGGCACTAACTACCTAGTTCTTAGCACTAATTTCTCTGATCATGCTGAAATCACCCTCATTCTTCTGTGGAGAAACATCTCKGTTCCTCTGCATCAGAACTGCAAAATGAAGGAGCTGAGTTTCCTATCAGAAAGAAGAATAAAGGGCTGGACTGACCATGTACTTTTCCTATTTTTCTTTGCTGTTTCCTAACATTTAAATAACCAAATTCCCATTTCTTTCCCCCCAGCACTGAGAAGTTAGCTGGCTAACACACCAGTGCCCCCTGGTATAGCCTCCTAAGGGTTCCCCAGGCCACAAATCCAGCCGAGAAAAACAACAGTATCTCATTGCACACAGCAGCACGCTGCATGTCCAGACTGACTCACATGGCACATGCACAGCAGATCCTGTGAGATGGCTGAGGGGGCGGGAAAGAGGCCTTCTGAGCTGGGAGGCCCAGATTACAGGCCCCACTGCCCCATGCTTGTAAGACAGCCCTGGTTATTACTGAGTACAGGTGCAAGTGAGAGAACATGTTCTTCGTTATTAGCTATTCACCATGTGTGCTCTAACATTCATTAGTCTCCTGTTTAACTAGAGTTATTCAAGTAAGGMGCAGAGACAATACCATATGACTTATGTGAACACTCACACACCGTGAATAATGAATAGCGAATAGCCAAAGTGAACCTCTCACTGGACTGAAAATGCTTTGTCCAAGCTGTTTAACAAATAACATTCTCATAGAAAGAAATTGGATCTTGTTGAGGAATAACTGATGTATGCCCCCCCCCCAAAAAAAAAGAAAGCAAAACTAAAAAGGACCCTGAATTTACTGAATTTGTTCACAGTGAATAACCTCAGCAGGCTCTGCTTGCCTACACCTATGGGAAACTTTCCCTAGATCCACAAGAGGGGGAAACATATACGTATATGTTTATATATCTGCACATAATCCTTTTTTTCTTGTTGTTATTACTGCTTTCTGCAGTTTTCTAGATGGCAGTAAAATAGGAATAATTTCCTCTGACAGCAGACTGTGAAGTARAGGCACAGTGGAAAAGTAGGACAGCGCTCCAGCCATGAAGGAGTTCACCCAGTTGGGCTTCAGAGGGAGGGATGTTCTTTCCAGTAGTGAGTTGCCTAAGCTGGCTGTGGGGACTAGAAAAATGAATGGATATGCACAGACACGGACCTGCTCTGTCATTCTGGCCTGTCAGGGTCTGACATTTACTCAGGCTTCCTCGTGTTGGGTTGTCGTATTCTGTTGAATTCAGTAATCTACCCAGAAATGAGAGGTGGCAGGATCAGAACTGGGAGACAAAGAAGATTACATGAGCCAAAATTATCTTTTACAGAGGAAAAAAGAGGAAACACTAAAGCTAGATATATCTCCTCAATATTATACTAATAGCAGGTAGGCCGGACAGATAACAAGAATGCATGTGTGGGTTGGAAAGCAACTTGAAAACCTCTCTAAAAGACTTAAGAAACTGATGAGAAGATGMTCATGTGTAAGGCTTTCAAAGTAATCCAAACCTTAAGAGAGTCCGAAATGACTGTGTCTTCTCCGTTGCGCTCTGTCACAAAGTGCTGTGAGCCTTGACTTAAGTTGCAAAGACTCAAACTGAATGCAAGGAACTGTAACCACAGCTTGATCCTAATGTAAAGCTTACTGCAGCTTACCAGAAGGGTCCAGGATAGCTTTGTAAGCAAAATGTTCATATCCTCTGCACTTCGGCGTAGCACATATCATTGTCCTTGGGAAATATGTGATCCACCATGAAAAGAAATAGACAGACTCAGAATGCTGAAATTCTTTTCCCCTTGCAATTAGAATCAATTTTTGTTCTTAATATGAGTTCAAACACACCACTTGGTCCATTTTATTTCATATTACTTTATTTTGTTCTTTTGCACAGGAGCCATGAGTAGGGCTGCAGCTAGACTGGAAAATCCCAGAGCTGTGTTAAAAAAATTCCAGATGTAAAGCAAAATGGATTAATACACTTTTCTACAAAGTGGTAAAATGAAAACACATCTGATGGACTTCCACACAGTTTGCCTCAGGCAAAGAGCATTCCATTAAAGTAAAAATACATTTGGTTAGAGCAAATTAAATGTTCCCAAGGAGGAATAGCTTAAGGTCAAAGGTGAAGCCACTTTACTTGAACACATGTTTTCAATCTGTTTGACCTCTGTGATCAGTAAAGCTCAGAAGTGCAAAGGGGAAGAAACTTAAAAGAAATTGGGAGGAATGAAAAAAAAGAGTAATGCATAAGACAGCTGCATAATATAGGCATAAACTCTTTGTACTAAAAGAGGAAAAGTTTTGAAGAGTTTTTCTGTGTTCCTTCTTGGGGTAATAAAAGACCTGGAAGATCCTGACTATATTACAGAGTAGTGTTTTTTTCTCATCAGCTGGGACAGAAAGAATAACACTTAAGCTGTTATGGCAGGGGTTTGTGYATGATAGAGTGGCTGATGGTGAGCACGCCTGAAAAGACTCAAGGGAAATGAAGAAGAAAAAGAGCAAATGAAGGACCTTCTTCCTGCTGAACCAGTGCCTTGTTTCATGCACGCTTCCCCCAGAACGTGCTCCAGCTGCTCACTGACAGCTGGCTCTTCGGGCAGGTTAGTGCCCCCTGAAACCGCAGGCTGGAGCAGTCAGACAGAGAAGAGCAGCCCACCAAGGTGCGAGGTGGCAGAGGCCTTCCCTCACGAGCCGCTCAATAGCTTAAGTCCACAGCAGAGGATCAGTGCCTGCCCTGGATCATTTATAAGACTTGTCCAAGCTCAGGTCTTATCCCCGCTGTCTAGACAGACCAGGCAGGTGGAGGGTCAAGAATGAACAGGGGCAAGAAAAAGGACCCTTTGAGTATTTTGCCACAGAGCTGCCTCCTCTCTTCTCTCTAACAGGTATTACAAGTCAGGTTGTCTTCAGCATGAAGTGAATGTTTTGGGCCTAAATTTAAATGTGGCTAGATTAAAAATAGACAGATAAATAAATAAACCTTCAGCTTAAGGCTGTTTTGGAGCTTGCTCACTTGAGTATATGCAGCCCAGAAGGCTACAGACTACAAACACTTTTATTGCCATCTGTGGGTTTATGATATCTGCTAACACTGYGCATTCACTGTCCTGGCAACTGGCATAGGACTGGCTTTCCCCTGCTGCTAGCACTTGAGAGAGGATCCTCTCAACAGCGCCTGTTCCTTGCAGTCTACATTAATCAGGTCAACAAGAATGGATTTTGCTTTACACTCCCAATGAAAGGCTGTCGCATGAGCACACCAGAAGTCCACAGATCCTTTGGACAAGCCAGACATACCAAAGAGCCGCATTTGGTCAGATTGCTGTTTTGAAGCCAGTCAGTGTAGCTACTCGGTATTTCATAACTCATCTGTTTGCTATGGGTTAGCAAATTCATTGGCCTGTCTCCATCTATGACAGCTGTGTTATTGCCTATGTCACTGCAGGAAAAAGGGAAAGGTGCTTTAGGTCTTTCCCAGGTTATTACTGTGGATTGATCCATCCAAAACGCTGCAGCTGCTGGTTGGATCCCTGGTGGCTCCCTACCCAGCCACATGCTAGCAGGCACCAGTGCCACCAGTGTGTCTGCTGCTCACAACCCTGGGCTCAGCTGTAGGCTGGTGGCCTGTCCCTGCTCTATTGAAGGCTCAGAAGATTTCAGTGACATTTCCCCCGTAATTTTCAGCATGCATTTGTCTTCTCCATTGCTTCAAAGYAGCAGATAAGCATGAACGCATCTTGCAAAATGAGAATGTGCCTGAATCTCTCCTAACTCCTGATCAGGAAAAGCAGCTCTTGAGTTTGTCATGAATCCTTGCTCTTACTGGTCACAAAATTTCAAAACCAGAACCTCAGGTAGTGTGAATGAGAAGAGCTGAATCAGTTTTGATTGTATGATACAGACTAAAATCACTTGAAAAGCTGGTAGGCAGCATTCAGAAAGTGTACAGGCACCTGACTGGTCCTCCAGACACAAACCAGCCCAGAACTTCTGGCCGTAACTCAYGCTGCTGTGAGTCAGTCCTGTAGTTCCCACCTCACACCCCTGAGCTCTGGGGAAGAGCAGATTCTGAAATCAGGCTCAAATCTTTTGTAAGATCAATGCTATTTACACCTTACCAAATGGCAACAACACATCCAAAGGGATATGCTACAGCTTTCTTGAGTAGCTCGGATCCGAGAGGTCAGCTTTTTTATGAGCAGGAAAGAGAAGCGATTGAGCCATGTGGGGAACAATAGCGTTTACACTTGCCGTTTGCAAAATACATTACATGTCTCAGACATCTGCGGCTTCATAAATTATAACACAGTGTCAACAGTGCAGCTGTGAGGAGATTTTAGAAAACAGGAGTGAAGAAACTGCCATCACGTCGAGGAGATATGGAGGCAGAAATGCCAGAAGTGTATTYGGCCACTCTCCGCCGCAGTTTGTGCAGCTTTTCCTGCTCTGCGCTCCCAYCCGCAGGCAGATTTGCAGCAGCGTCACTAGAGGAGGGCGAGCGAGCGGGACGCTTTTATTCCCCTTTGCCGTCAGCTGTTGTGCTTGGGACCTGCTCGCCTTCTGGTTCAGCGCCGCACAGCCGSTGGCTCTTCGGGGTGAGGGTGGCAGGCAGGGGGGCCAGGGTGTTGCATGTGGGATTAAGGACCTAAGATCTCRGTCATTTCCCTTTAATCTGTCTGTGCGCTGTATCACTGAGGTGCCCGCTTTGCCTGTGTTATATTCAGCGTGCACCGTGACTCATCTGCAAGCGCAAATTACCTTGCTAAAGTRTTCTTAGGAGAAATAATTAGCCACAAGCACCTCCTCTGCAGCCGCCTGTATATGCCTCAGGGGACTGGGGCGCTTGACATAAATCATTTAGTCCTGAGCCCTAGCACACACCTTTCCCAAAGGAGTCCATAATTGGCAAAGTAGTTGCCAACTGGGTTTAAAGTGATTTGAAATTGTTTTCCATACAGCCTTGCTGATAGCAAAAGGTTTCCCCTTTTCCTCAAGCATGAGTTACAGTAACATGATTGAATGTAACCAGTTATTCAGTTCAAGCTGTGATTCTGATACAGTATAGACAATATAAATTCCCCGGAGCTCTGTGAGGCCACCTCAATGGTCCATTTAAGTCCAATTCAATTAGGCTCACTATAGTTCTTAGGATTTCTTAGGTATGTTTGCAGCAGCCTTGGGGTTTGAATGTGAGAACAGTATTCATCTAGGAGTTTTAAATTAGGTCTCAGGTGTCATCACTCTAAATGAATTATTACAGTGGTGTGTTCATGCCATTACAGGTAAGGTTATGTTAGAGCCTCCACTCAGCCATTTTAATGCACTAAGGGCTGAAGCTTGATATGTAAGGTCTTTGCCTTACAGCGACTTTTTTAACCCCATGTTTTAAATAATTGGGCTGCCTGGCACCAAGCTGGATTTAAAATACATGTAAACAAGTTGTTTACTTTCAGCTTCTGAACAATTGTCAGCAATATGCTTTAGGAAATCCTGTTGTGTCTATAGCACTGCCGCTGTGCTCCTCTCGACTGTGAATAAGGAGGAAAGGGTCCCTGYCCTGCCTGGCTTGTGATCACTGCCCATGGCAAGCAGGTGGGCACCAAGCAAAGGAGTGATGGGAACTGTGAAGGAAAAAGTGTTAGTTTCTGTCAGTGTTTTGATTTTGAAGCCCTTCTGATTTTGTTGTATTTCCCTAGCTGTGGATGGTGGGGAGGGAAGCACAAAGATGTTTTGTTTTGCTTTTCCCTGCTTTTTCTCTTGTTCTGTCTGAATTTGATCTCTCCAGTATTAAACGCTTCTCAAAGGGTTTTCAGGAATGAGTGTACTGAGAGGAGGGAAGTACTCCAGACCTCTCAATGGCACCTCCAGGTTTTATATCTACGGATGGACACCATTTGGTTCCTCCAGCAAGATGATACAGATGTCAGATATGCAGATGAAGCTTGCTTCAAAAAAGTAAGAAAGAAGAAGAAAGAAGACCTATAATTTTTGGCAGGTAAACCTGGAAGCTTATTTGTCACTTTGTTTGATTAAATCCTGGGACTGGACAAAGAAAACATGTTTTTACTGATCTAAATAACAAAATTATTTTCCTTACTTTGCTCTGGTCCCATCTAGCAGCTCCGACAGAAAGTGAGACCTCTCTTGACYCATCACTATATTAACACAAGAAGTCACAGTCCTGCTAGGACTAAATAGACGAAGGGCAGGGGACATTTCACAGGTGGGGAGYTGAGGAACAAAGCAATCAAGTGGCCTTGACATAGTTACACAGGCTGTTGGGTCTCMTGAGTCCAAGTCTCCTGAGAACAATGTAGTACTTTTTAGAAGAGTCTCCTACCTCTCATAGACTTAATCTTTTCCTGTTGCTTTTATCACAGAAATTTCATTTCTAAATTGCTCTCCATTCAAATTTGCTATGTTCTTGGAGAAACATGCCAATATTTTGCTTGTGTTATGTAGGTGAACAGGCAGAAGAAAAGACTCCAAACCTCTTTCCTCCAGTTTCTGTCATATTTTTGCTAGGGCAGACTTGTAGCCCTAAGATCCTTTTGAGATCAAATAAATGCCTCTAAGGAAGATAAAGATCAAAGGAGAAAAAAGCTTAAGAAGTCACTAGCCTAGGTATTTCCTTATATTAGAGTGACCTATCATGATTCACGCAGTCTCCTGGGTTACAAAAAAAAATCAGGAGCAAAGTATGTTTCTCCAGAGGCAGTGGTGTACAGGTGGGGGAGTGYACCCGTAGGGTGCATCTGCATAGACAAGAGGAGACACTATGCACTCACTTTTTTCCTGCTCCAAGCTATCTAGAAAAGAGTCAGACCTTACCCGGAAGCCATTGAGCAATGTTGGTACATTTCTAATGTAATTTCTAACTTCCCAGCTTCAGAGCRAAGCTGGTGGGCAGCAGCACGCTTGCGCAGCTGTACAGCGGCACCGGCAGGAAGGATGTGCTCAGAGAGCCACCGACACAGCACTGACTTCTGCCAGCCGCAGCCAGGGGCTCATGCTGCCTGAGCATCTGTACACAGAAACACGGGGCTCGTGAAAATCACAGCTCTTCCAGACGCTTTCAGAGGACACACTGAGCTGGCTCTCACCATTCCTGGGCAGAGAGGTTGTCTCTAGACCTAAGCTGGGATGTCCTGACTGCCACGTTAACTTTTCCACCTGATTAACACTAAGCTGAGGGTACCCACACTGTGCACAAATTGTCGCTTAACCAGACCTGAGAGGTCACCTGCTGTATGCTGGATGTTTTCCAGTATCTTTTTCAAGTAATGGAATTTCCACACCTGGCGGTGACAAACTGCCAGGATTGTCAGCTCGATTTCCTGCAGCAATTCATTTTCTTCTAGTCAGCTTCACTTTTTTAATCCTGGGTTTGTCTCCTTGATCTTYTGTGGCATCTCCCTCACTCCTCTTAATATTACTACTACTAAATACAATCAAGGTCACTTCAAGGTATAACTGCTACTAATGCAAATCCATTTMGATCCAACTAATTTAAAGTTAGTCATATATTTAAGTATCTTGTTGGGTCAAGATTCCAATGAAAAGGAATCTATTGTCTTAAAAGAAAGAATAAACATCTCCTAAGGAACAATGTTACTTTAAGACAGTTTCCTAGAGGAATGAGCATTTTRCCTTGTTCTTTAGAGTGTTTTTTCTTAAGGAACTGGAAAATCCTGTGCTTTCTTGAGGTCTTACTTAAATAATTCATTCTTAAGGATGCGTTTTATTATTGTTTAACTATCTCCTTTTACTAGAAACACTTTTGGAAGTTTTTGTACCGGCTGGATAATGAGGTTTTAGTAGATATGCCTTGAGAAGAGTATGAAAATTCRCATGGTAGGCCAAATCCTGAAATCTCTAAAGAGTTAATCTAAAGTCAGACTGGGAACTAGGAGCAAAAAACTTCCCTTAAAGCAAAAGCATGAAAGCTCTGTGTAAGACACTCAGATCTAGAAACTGAATCTCATCCATGAGAAGCCGATGTTCAGCACAAGCAGTAAGACTGAGGAAGAGCAAAGAAAAGATATCTCTCTGCCATCTTTCTGTTTTGCCTGCCCTAAAACTTCCTGGGGCCTAACTTATTCCTAGAGAAAAATGGAGTGTCTACAAGTTTGTTTAAGCTTGCACAGGTTGCGGTCATCCTCTCAGGACAGCTCTGCTCATCCAGGTTCACTGGTGCTTGTTGACTGTCAGCTAAACTGGGAGAACTCAGGAGCCTTTCCAAGGCCTAATCATCCCCTGCATTCACAGCCAGGTCCCTTGTCAGGGCAAGGTCTGACACACTGCCTCTTGCATGTTTTGCTTTCCTCAGTAAGGTTGTTCAGGCACACTGGCCAGAGGGTTGTGGTGAGATCTCCTGGGACCCCTCTCTGGCAACCTGCAACTCAGTTTCCCTGTGCACTTGCCAGTCTACTGAGATGTAGCCAGTGTGTCCTGGCTAGACTCCCTCTAGTCTCTTACATCTTTGCAAATGGCAGGAAAGCTCCAACTGAGCTCCAGCTGGAAATGTCAGAGGTATCCTAAAGCTGCTTCTTTTGGATCTTGCACATTGGCTGGCCTGGACTGTCTGAAAGGATGTTTAGCTTGGGCCAGAGATTTGTGTTCCCTCATTTCTTCTTTCTYGGTGTTTGTTGCATATTTGCACGCTGTTTGCCGAGTAACTGAGAAGCCTCTGAACCAGCCTCAGCCCAACGGTATCTACACAGAGGCACTCTGACTTCCTGTCTTTCCTGTAACTCAACTAGTTTGGTCATAGTTTCGTTACGGCGTTGAAACAGAAAAGAAGCTACCACCAGCAATGCTACAGCACTAGCAGRGCACATCATCAAAGAATGTCCGGGGCTTGCAAACTATGACACCCATAGCAGCCATGTGGACCTTTCCATGTAACTGGACTGCTCAGACCTACTTGATGCAGCTGCATCGTACAGAGGGTGTGAAAATATGTGTTCTCCTGTATCATAGCCATCGCATTGCCTTCCTAGGTTACTGCTCGCCAGCCWATTTTCTGCGGAGCAACAGTGACATCCAGTGGCTGGTGAGACCGAGCTGAGCTGCGTGACTCGTGCCAGAGGCATTTCTCAGGAGCGTGCATCAGCTTTGCCGTCGTTGTGTAAAACTGATGTGCCCGGTACTAACAGACTGGTGAGAGCAGCGTCACTGGAAGTGCAGGCCTCTCTTTTTAACAGTAAAACTGTGCATTCCTAAAGTGGAAGTTCAGTCCRGAGAGCTATGAAGAAATTCGAACTCATAAATTGCGTGAGTAATACAGAGTACAAACATTTCAGTGAGCAGGGAGAGGGAAGGCAAAGTTCACCTTCATGCCACCTCCAAAAAAAACCCGAACTGAGAGGAAGCAACCCCATAATAGTAACATTGGCATGATTTTTACAATTAAATAAGTGCAGCGTTATTTTTTCTTCTCTGCCTCATTTTGAATCTTAAGACTGCAACTTTAAATCTTCCCTCCACAACTAAGCATCTTTAAAAGGAGCAAATGCTGTGATTCTCCTGGTATCTGCCCATTACACAAACCTCGGCTCCAGAGTGGTGAGTACCGTCAAACAAGCAAAATCAAAGAGTCAGCGATGCTGAGACCTCTCCTACCTTGTTCACAACAATCCTGCCTTAGCATAAAATATGACAAGAGCTACCCTCACAAACAGACYGGAGGCAAAGTCTACACTGGAAACCTCTATCGGTTGAACCACGTTGGTTTAAACAGTGACATTTTTATTCCTGTTTTTTATTCCTGCTGAATCCCTAGAGCAGGATTAACTGTACGAGCAAAGGCTTGTGCGAAGGGCTGATAGGAGCTAAGTTAACAGGCCTTTCCTCGCTAGCAGTGCCTGGGGCAGCCACAGCTCTCAGCCTGAGTGTCCTTTTCTGGTCACCCTCCTCCCTCCAAACTGTGGAGACATCCAGCTCTGCATTTGCCTCTGAGCTGYGCCTATGCTGGAGGGCTCCGCAGCTGTGCAAGCTAAGCTCCCTGCTACAAAGCCTTTAATCACTCTTGCCTTTAATGTTCCCTTACTGGAGAAACCTCTCCGTATTTCCAAGGATATGAATTTACTTGCAATAAGCAATTGCAGTAAACAGTACTGATAATAAAAGTGCTTTGAGGCACTCCTCATGAATCTTTCTCATCAAGTGGAAAAATGCCATTGTAACAGAGGCAAAAGGGCTCCAGTCACCGTGTGTCCAAGTCACTGCTTGTATGCTATGGGTCACAACGAGCGGAGGTAACTACGGAAGAAGCTACGTCCCAYTGTCATCATCCTCGACTGCACCACAAATATCACAGCGCTAACCTTTTTTAAAAATGCATAGATGCAGGGAGAAGAGTCCATGACCAGTGAATGCTAAGACTTCATGGTTCCTGAAAGGAAAGAAAAACATGTAATTAATTAAGGTAATTAGTAGCTTTATTTCTAGCTTTCATTCCAGGGGCACTCAGGACTATCTGTGATTTGGAAGAAAATCAATAACTGATTGAGAAGTAAACATTTGCTGTTGCAGGTCATTCAGTGTGACCTCGAGCCATGCAAAGGAAAACCTGCACTTGTGCAATCTCCATCCCTGGGGCTGACTGAAAACATTGGCTGGATGATAATGTGGCCATCTCCTCCTGCCACGTGGTAGGTCTGAGGGAAGACAGGCCCTTTGGGGCTCTTGCTAGAGCAGGAAGTGGTAATTACATGCCAAATCCAAACATTTTCTGCCTTTCCCACTTGAGTGCCCCTCACAGTGCAGCCTGGATGTTCCCCTCCACCTTGCCTTTGTTACAGCCCTGCCTAAGCCTCCTAAGAATTGTGTTTATGTAGAAATCCTAGAGGTAGAGTCCCCACTAGCAGTGAACATCTGGGGAAAGCCATGGGACACTTGATAAGAGTTGGAACTATGCTGAATAAGGAAAGCCTCAGCAGGTGACCAAAGGCACAGGAGATTCCCATGGATGCAGTAAGTTCTAGAGACACTTCTGTGGATGCCCACTCAAGAAACAAATACCTCCCCCTTCCCAGGATACAGCCCACTGATCTTATGAAGAGAAAACTAAGATGACTTTTTACCACTACAGCTTTCATAGTTACCATTGCTGCCTTCCCTGCAGACAGACATACAGACGCAGCCTCCTTCCTAGTGAAGGAGCTGTCCCTGCTGCATGTGTCAGTGACTGCTCTGTGCACAGAAGCAGAGGAGGAGGAAGGTCTCTGCTATTCCACCCGCCATTCAGCAGCAGCAAATGCTGSACTCACCTGGCCTGAAGAACGACCTTCTCACTCAGGTCACCTGTTTAACAGCATTGCTGCTTTCTTTCCTCGCCAAGCTTAAGAAGGAAAAACATGGAAAAATCAGCTGCCACTCAGTGCACAGCAGCTCCAGCGAGGGGYCTGGGTCAGTGACAGCCATGGTAATGTGCCAGAGCTCCTGGAGACAGGGTACGGCTGTCAGCACACTAGGTGGGCACCAAAATTACATTGGTGCCTCATTAACCCAGAGGGACGGCTCTGAACAGCAGAGGAGCCTGGGACAGTCGAGGAGGGAGAATCCAGTCTGCTCTTCCTGTCAAAGCACACACAGTAATTGACAGCTCCATGCTGTCAGACAGGCATGGAGGAGAAATCTTCAGACCTGTCATCCTGACACGAGAAAAGAACTGCATGGCTCTCTAAGAACCTCGCTTCAGCATCGCCTCCCCTTTCATGTGCACACCAGTTACCAGCGGCAGCCGCGTCTCCTGTCAGTCGCTGACAAATGATCCCACCTGGCACCATGCAGATGCTGCGTCACCAACAACAGGCCACTGGGAGAAAAGTGTTGACTGTTTTTAAAGGAATTAACAAGCTCTTCTTTGTAAAAGAAAAAAAATATTGGGTGGCAAGAACAAAAAGGCTGGTAATAAAAAAAGACGGGGGGAAAACCTGCCATGAGGAAATATAATAAGGGAAATAAAGCAACAGGAAAGAAGATAGTGGCCCAGTGTGACAAATTGTAGTGCATGCTGGTTTTTGACCTCTGCTCCTGATTTGGTCCTGCACTGAGGCCACTTACTATCTCTAGGGATCAAAAGTGGGAATGTGATGGGATTCTACTGAAGCACCAATAAAATCCTTGTTTATTGCTCTTTACAGGCACAATCCTACTAACACCTGGTATGTTTAGCTCAACAATTTGTCATTCTCATGATGTTCCACTGGGGTTTGAGTAAGGAACTTGAAATACTGTGCTTATATATGTGATAACTTGTGATTTTTAAATATGTCCATGTTCAACCTGGTCCGACTTCACTATTGAGTTACAGCAGTTCCGACCACTCTCCAATTCTCCGCAGTCAGCAAAAATCTGTTAAATTACAACCTGTTTTGTCTGTCTCTTTTAACTGCCTCAGGATCTTCAGTTATGGACATTGCTTTCTAAATGGAGGCCTGAATTTGCATAGATAGCTCCTACCAACTCTTCTAACTTCTGGGTAGCTGTCATATCCCTTCCTCCATAGGAATGGCCTGGCGGGTCAGAGCAAAGAGCTAGCTAGCACATCTTCTTTCCACTGAGGTTGAAAACAGATGGCCAGAGAAGAGCACAGTAACACGGTAAGCATGTAGTGATGTTTACCTGGATACCTCTCCATCCTTTCTGTTCACCAATTTAGCTTTTAAAGGGGCTGAGGGCCTTTTCTCCCCTTTAAATGTCAGTAAGTATCATTGTCAGGTACCCACTGCATCTATGACCACAGGCACCGCTCTCTAATGTGCTTCATTTTTCACCTTTTTGTTTTGCAAAGGCAAAGCCTTTCTTGTTCACCTGGCGAACTGAGTCATCTGACATTACATTTGCACTTTCCCAGAGGCCAGCAGGCTTCAGCTACTAAACCATCATCATCTAGACTTCCCCTGTGGGCATAATATGCTAATTTATACCCACAATCAAGCATCTGTGATATCATTTGTGCTGCAGATACTGTGGAGGGAATTGATGGTTATTCAGATCTTGTGTTAACTGAGGAAAAAATGATTTATTCCCCCACTGAGTGGAGCAGTTACTAAAASCAGGGTGGATGAACTCTCCTTTAGCAATGTGCCTTGGCTGCATGCTAATAGTTTGGAGTCTAGATGACTCATTCATTGGAGAAACTTTGCTCTCTGAATTATTCACTTATTCAGCCTACTAAGCCAGAAAATAAGAGATGGCAGAACCTTTCTTCATCTCTCAGAGGGTATATTAATATCTTTTAAACATTCATATTCTGCCCAAATATATATATTTCAAGACTTATTTTTGTCTGAGTTCTTTTTCTTTCATCAGCTCGATACTCTTGTTCTAATTTTGCTTGTAACATGGAGGTTTGGCTGGGAATAGAGCCATGCTTCCTTATGAAGGAAGAAGATTGGTTTCCTTTTTTATGGAGACATTTGAGGAAGTTCAGCATTTATTCTCTATGATAGGAAAATCCTAAGACCATTTCCCTCTTCCCTGCCCTATAGATTTTGTCTGTATCCACAGACTGTAATTTCCAAATTCATTTTAAAAGCAAAACGTTTTCATCCACCTATGTGACTGAGTCCTTCATCACCTTCTATCTTAACTACAGCAGCTTTTCTCTGAGATGAAACCCAAGATACACAGCCCTACTTTGTCTATTCAAACAGACTCAAGACAGCCTTTTGTGGCTGCCTACATTTCCCTTATGTTGATCCTACATTTTGAGTTTGCCTCCTAACTTCCAGTCTTTTGCTGCACCGGTTCAAGCTTCTTGAAGCACAGACCCCTCTGCTCTGCTTCTCCCCTTCTCCCCAAGGGCCTTGCTTCCCTGCCTGCTGTGGCTCCCATTTTAGCCACACACAGCAAAATGCAGCCACTGCTCCCTCCTCACTCMTTTTTCCCACCACAGAGCAAACACACCGACAGCTCCTGATGTCCCCAAGCTGTTACCAACTCCACCAATAAAAATGAAGCCCCCAAAACACCATGTCAGGGACATTCAAGCCCCAAAGGAGAGAGGTAGCAGAAGACTCCATACTAGCGAGGACTTCAGCTCTTACATACATATTACCATCTTTTGTGTTAATGAGGAACAATACAGAATCCAACGGCAGAAAGACAGGCAAGATGGGCCTGAGCCACCACCACAGACTCTTTCAAATCTCTCTTCAAGATCCATTTCTTCCACCATGTCTGCAGGTTGAGGAGGAGTTAGACAGCTGAGAGTTCCTCCTTCATGTACTGTTTTCCTGAAATTATCACAAGTATATCAAAGATGTCAACACTTTTTCCATCAGGCAGCAGTTCATTCTGTGATTATAAAGCACCTTACACAATCGGTTCTTTGTCCTGTTTGTCCTTCATCCTCCAGTAACGCAGATCATAATAATATCTGGTTGTAAGGGTTGCCCCTTACTCCTCCCTTGGAGCAGCAGGTCTTGGAACTGATGTTCAGGACTGAGTTGCTCTGCACCATTTTAGCTTGTCTAGTGCAAAGGACTCTCATCTCAAACTTATCTACACAACTAGTGAAACGTAATAATACGTTTTAATAACGAATGTTTAATAATAAACGTAAAACGTAATAAAGCTTGACTCATATTGCTTTTTTCTCCATTTACTCTTACCATAGGAACTGCTGACAAGATCACATATAATCATAATGTTAATGAGGTTAGGCGTAATTTTGAGTGTATATGATGACAGTTTCTGATCACAAAAAGGTAAAACAGACTTTTTTTTTTTTTCTGCTGAGGCCTATTTGCTCTGAGTCATTATTTACCTCTGGCTCTTCATAACCCTGCTGTGCTAATACTGTTTCAACAGAGATTTTTAACATTTAATGAAGGCCCTATGTTAGCTTTTAACTAACTGATTGTTATATCCTGCATTGCTGAACTTAATTTTTCCCCTTCATTTTTTTCTCAGTCCAAGCATTATATTTCACTTCTACCAAATCAGTCTCTGAACAGGCCAAATATAAATTTAGGCAAACTTTTTTATKATTTCTCCACTTCCAGATAATAAAGCAATAAAGCAATACAGGAAATACATTTTCTGAAGTTAAGTTTTGAATGATACATTGAGAAATAAATAGCAYAGATAGTAATGGATGAGAGAAAAAAGTTACGTGGTGAGTGTTATTTTAAGAGTTAATGCTTTAAAGGAGAACAAGGACCACATGAGGACTATGCCCAGCCCATGGGCATGAGGAAGGGAAAGACTCAGAGAAAGCCCTTCTTGYGCAGCTGGTGAAAACCATGGCAATACCTTCCATATCTGGTTGTTCCTCATATGGATACAGAAGCAGAGAAAATCCAATATATACATATATTAACGCTGGTAGAGCCCAAAAGAGACTATATCCCCCTGAGATATTTGTGGGTGCTATAAGCCTATGCTACAGTACAATCTAGCTCAAAGTAACTCTCATCTCTCTAYGGCAGGTGGATAAAGGAGAGACAGTGTTAAATTTTCTGGCGTACAGTTTAACACATCTTCCATTCTGGGACTYTAATTATATCCAGGTGGTGTCCAGGTGCAGTTGTCTAGACTATCTCCATTGGGSACATTTGCTTATAGAACAGTATGGTTGGTGGTTTCTTTCTGTTTTAGAAAAACATGYTCTCCAGGCCATTCATTATGGGCTTTCATTCTTCCCAAATTTTCCCTATGTCCCTAAACTGAATAGCAGCTAATCAGAGTCATAAATAAAAGACACCAGCTCTGACAACTGAAAACCCCTTCTAAAATAGTTTATATAATTTGCTTGGCCTCACTGATCTTTCCAAAATGTACAGCAAGCAGATTTTTAAAACACAYGGTATTATTCTTGCATTGAATACTTTTTTCCTTGTGCTCCTGAGAAACCTGAATTTCTCCATGATGCTTAAAAAAGAACCTGAACTTTATAAGATGATAACCAAGGAGAAGACAGAACTATGGCAGCAATAGACTATATGCACCGGAGGCCAGAAAGAAAGAAAGAAAGAAAGAAAGAAAGAAAAGGCCATTTTGGGGACAAAAGACAATAATCCACACTAAATTCCACCACTAGATTTAGCTAAGCCTACATTAGAGAGGTAAGTGCTGTCAGAATCAAAGAATCAYGAAGTAGTTAACATTGGACRGCACCTCTAGAGATCATCTGGTCCAACTCTCCTGYTCAAGYAGAATYACCTAGAGCAGGTTGCCCAGTTCTGTGTTCAGTCRGATTTTGAATATCTCCAAAGATGAAGACTCCACAACCTCTSTGGACAAYCTATTCCAGTGTCCAATCAGTGTCACAGTAAAAAAAGTTTTTTCTTATCTTCAGACATAATTCCCACGTTTTGGTTTGTGCCTCTCACTCTGTCACRGGACACCACTGAGGAGTGTCTGGCTTCTTTGCCCATCATATATTTATAAACTTTGATAAAATCCCCCTTGAGCCTTCTCTTCTCCAGACTGAACAGTCCCAGCTCTCTTAGCCTCTTCTCATATGAGAGTTGTTCCAGTCACTTCATCAACTTTATGGCCCTCTGCTGGACTCGCTCCAGTAAATCCGTGACTTTCTTGCTGGGCTGGGGAGCCTAGCACTGGACACAGAGCTCCAGATGTGGCCTCACCAGTGCTGAGTAGAGGGGAAGGACCCCTTCCCTCGACCTGCTGGCAACACTCTTCCTAACGCAGCCCAGGATGCTGTTGGCCTTCTTTGCCACAAGGGTGCATTGCTAATCCATGTTCACCTTGTCCACCAGCACTCCCAGGTCCTCTGCAAAGCTGCTCTCCAATAAGTCAGCCCCCTGCTTGTACTGCTGAGTGGCGTTATTCCTCCCCYGGTACAGGATTTTGCACTTCCCTCTGTTGAACTTCATGAGATTCCTCTCTGCCCATTTCTGCAGCCTGTCGAGGTCCCTGTGAAAGGTAGCACCTTTGGTGCAACAGCCACTCTTCCCACTTTTGTTTCATCTGCAAACTTGCTGAGAGTGCATTAAGTCCCATTATCCAAGTCATTAATGAAGATGTTAAGCAATATTGGCCCCAGTATCAATCCCTGGCAGAAACGTCACTATGGGAAACCATCACATCCCGGATACAGGTTAGCACTGAGATGTTTCTAGTGGTATTATATCTGACAATATCATTAGCCGGGATAGCAAAGAAGTGTCTTCATCCTCAGTGACCTTCGTTCAAGAAAGATGAGATGATCAGAKTTGAGACTTGGGTTTGGTTCGTATTAAAGGCATTGTACAAGACAGCTAACCACAGAAAATAATTTTGTAGCATTTGATTACAAACTGATTCAGCTTAAATTAAATGGAAAACACAGCTTCTTTTTTTTTTTTTTTT
>NW_028186535.1:6555279-6571517 GCF_003343005.1 Rhea americana
TAGTAAGATTATTGATTTCCCAGAAAAGTGTGGGTAAATCAGCTGAACTGAATCTTGAATGTAGATAAAATGTGCAACCTCCCTAAGACAAAGGTGACCACAGTGCTCAGATCAGAAGGAAAATAAAATGTCCTGCCTTATGTTAGGAAAGCTCTGTCACATGATTTTTCAAGTCTGTTAGCAGGTCTCTTTGATAAAGTAATCAATTTGTGGACAACTCCACAGGACTGGGGAATAGCAAATGTATGACCTGCAATTAAGAAGGTGAAAACGTGGACCCACATTAGCAGGTCTATTAGAGGCACTTCAATAGCTTGCAAGGCTTTAAAATAGAATTCTATGGGGAGTCTAATTAATGATGCAGATGTAAAAGCAATATGGGATAAAATGCAACATGGGTTTACTAAAGGTAGACCTTGCAAGACTAACTCAATTTCTTTCCTTGAAAAGGTAACTTTGAGCRTATCAGGGGAGGTATTGCCAATAAAAATAGGGAAGTGTTCATGTCTTTGTACGAGGCCCAGGTGATACCATATGGAAAACTGCATACGATCATGGTCACCCATGTTTAATGCAGATGTKCTCCAGCTGGAAGAGGTGCAGAGAGGTCAGCAGAAAGATTAGGAAAATGGATACGAGAAGTCTGGCTGTTCAGCCTAACAAGGAGGAAGCTGGCTGGGGATATGGCTGCTCTGCAAGCACCCTAGAGGAAGAAGACCTGTGTAAAATAAAAGACACACTGGCACAACAAAGGCAGCCATGATCCTAGTCTGACTGGTGAAGCCGTGCAGCCACGTATAATAATCATATAATGCAGAACTACACCCCACAGCAGCCAAATGCTGACAGAGAGCCTAAAGATGCTTTTGCCATATATTTGCACTGAACCTATGCATACAGTGTGATCTGGAGGAAATTTAGGTTGGAAAGAAAGCTAACTGCAAAAACAAAGGGGCTCAGGCAGAGGTTTCCAAGAAGAGTCGGGGACAGAAAGCTAAGCACATCTCAGGATGAGCTTGCACTGTTTAAGAAAGCATGACCCAACAGAGCTGTCTGTGAGAGTAGGGACCTCTCAGACATTCAGGAGCTATATTTATTTCCATATTTCCCCCTTGCTGCTTTCAAAGATCATTGCTATAGTTTCACATAAAACATATGCTCAAAACTAACTTTCAAACCAAATTATTCAAGCTAATTCATGTTAAGAAATAGAGTATAAAACTAGCATTACTATTAATTTTGTGAAATTGCAATGAAAAGCAAAGTTACTTAAAAACSTATATAAATGGGTCATTTCAATAATTCACATAATTTATATTCAAAGATTCCTGGATTTTAACATCATTGAATATTATCTTGAAAATAATTTATCATGTGAATAAGGCAATAAAATTAAGAATAGAAATAAAGCTCCACGGTAATACACAGGCATTGGTATAGTTACAGGCTGGCTATTACTAGCCATTACGGCTTCCCCCATATGAGTAGGACAAGTTACATAGAACCTGATTCTGTTTCCAGTTCAGCCAATTGGACTAGAATCAAGCATCCCTCCACTCTTTGATTTCACTTCTCCATTTGTAAAGTAATGGTAAATCTTCCTATAAGCACAGTTTTCTGCTATTCAATTAAGTTAACCAACATTTAGAAAATTCTCTGGGTTCCTAGAACAGATAGTGCAAAATAYGATAACTGCGGAAATATTTTTGGCTTTTTCTTACTGTTCCAGAAAACAAATGAAATCTTTTTCCCCAAAAACTTCCCATCTAATACTTTGACTCTTCAACTGTGGTATTTGCRAAGTAGCCAGGGGTGGCTAGTAGCACTGTATCAGGCATAGCGTTTTAAATCAAAATTTTCTTAAGGCTATACTGGTTGTGAAAGAAATCATAATGGCTCATAGTGATCAGCAGGTCCACAAAGTTTGGAAGACACTGTCATAATAAATGAYGGTCAAGGTGACTGGAAAAAACAGAGGAAATGTTGTTCTCCTGTTATGACCACTACACCTTCAGTACCTGCCACCTGAAATGTCCAATTTAATGGTCTTTGGCTGTACTGTTATCGTGTAACCAGCCAGCAAAATAGGAACTGTTAGTGATGGCAGGAAGGCAGTAGAGTAGAAAGAAGGATTGATGGCAGTTCATGAATTGTGAGAGCCTGTTTCCCACTTTGAAGGGGGTAGAGTGCTATGTGAATACAAGTAACACACTGGGGAACCCATGCATAGAGATCCCATTTCACAACRTCAAGGCCACACCGCCATTTACAATTTTTCTAAATTAAGCCTTCTTTACAATCCTCTTAAGTAGGAACACAATCATGGATTGTAGCACAGGACTCTTAGTGCTTTCACTTATTATGCATTACCTCAGAGAATTAGAAGAACTAAAACAGAAGAAGAAATGACAAAAAATGTTCATATATTTAAAGTGGTCTCTGTTTCATCTACAGCTGTAATTAAAGGACATATTTTCCAACACAGCTTTGCAGTGATCCATGTCCATTAGCATATTAGCATTTGGTGTATCTTCCCTTACTTACATTTCCTTTTGGATGACTTCCSCCTTTAACTCCATTTCATGCAAGTTGCTTTTCAGTAGTTTGACCATGTCCATGCACTTACGCTCAAACTGAAGATGTCAGGTCCTCATCCTTTAAACAGTGCTCACTTCCACTGTGTGCTCTGGTGGCTCCACCTCTGGTGGTTGCACAGTCTCAGCCCTGGTAGCTGCAGGGTTAGTTACAGCTGCAAGACGYGCAGAGAAATAGCCTAGAGGACTAGTCAGCTGCTCCCCTGTTGTACAGCAAGTTCAACCTGTTCTGGCTTCAGTATTAACCCTGTTTTGAGCAGGAGGTTAAACCAGACGACCATCACAGGTCCTTTCTAACCAAAATTATTTTAAGGAGTGCTAGCAGCCCCTTCACCCTCTTCCAGCTAAGCAGTCTCACTGAAGCTGGAAATGACAGGGAAATTCAGGGCTCTACTCAGTGCCTGGTTCAATCTACCTACAAAGATAACACAGTAAGACAAAGTCATAAAAAAAAATACTAGCAGTATCCCTAAACTCATGAACATTTGGGGAGAAAATAATAATTAAACTTTGGATTTCAATAATTTTATTTCCATAGATTACTTCAAGATAGACACAAGGTAGRTCTCTGGGTGCACTTTGAAAAATGCCAGATTAGAGGCAAACTCTGCTGCATRAGGAAGCCTTAAAATCTCTAAGTTGTCTTAGCAATGGCCTGCAAAGCTGCAGCTAAGCTGCATTAAGGAGTTTAAGAYAATTTATTATTTTCTACTCATCTAAACCCTTAAATCACCTTAAACTCTTATGCTCACACAAAACCTTAAAACAAAAGAATGGAAACTCACTGTGCCACCATATCAAACATTAATCTGATCAATATYTCTTAAAATTTAAGTCTGTGAATAAAAGTATAAACCACATATTATTAACCATTTGCCAAGATTTAARAATGTCATGACAGAAGACACCTCCCAGCTCACTTCACGTAGGTCCTAAACAACCATGTGAAGGTTCAAATTTCAGAGATGCTTTACTCCATGTATTACAGGCACCTCATAAGTTTAGGGACCCCACTTTGTCATTTATGAAGCTGTAGACCATTGTAAAGGGGGTTATTAAAATTGATGCCATAGCATTTATTTTTTTATGACAAAAGTATGCATTTCAAAATATCTGAAGCTTTCTGTATGAAATAAGTGCATTCAAATTTTGTAAAACTTTGTTTCGCTTCCATGGGGTTTTAGTCRCAAATTGCAGGAAATACATCAGTCTCGTGAAACATGCATCATCCCGCAGCTAGCTGCCTTCTGCTTTCCTTTTAAAATCTTCCCTCCTTTTCCAGAGAAACCTTATTTTTTCTGTTCTRTGTAACCACTACCCCTCTCTACTTCCCTTTTACTGGATCTTGTCCTTTAAATAAAAGATAGCTTTGCTTGTTTTTTCTGCTTCTTCAACACAACCACAGAGATGGACGGGRAGTTTTGCTCTTTCCCTAATACAAAAGGAAGGAGATTTCCAGAACATGAGAGAAGAAAAAGGTAGCTTTGATCGAYCAGCAGCTCCTGCTACTAGAGCCATCTTGAACACTACCAGGGGATTTCCTAGCTCAATGCAAAAAAAAAGCATTGCAGTGCCTTCATGCTGCACTAGAGCSGGGCAGTGGTGATGGAGCAGCCTACAGTCTACTTGGAAAGAGAGTTTCTGGGGTGGCCTGTGCTCCCTCCTCCAAGCAATTACCTCAGCTGCATCCACTCTTGACCAGCAAGTCAGCAGATTAGGCTGGAAACATCCTAAAACAGCATTTGTACCATTCATTTGCAGTACCAAAGGCGAATCATTACTTTTTGGCCCTAATGTGAGCCAGGAATTAAAAGCAAGCTTTAAGGCAAAAAGCAATTACTTTCTGTAAAGTCTTAAGTTCAGTGTGAGACAGAAAGAATCAGAGCATGTTGCCCAACTTTGAATTCATAAGCCTGAGGAGAGTCACAGATTAGGCAAACCTGCCCTCAATTTGCAGTGTTTTATGTGAAGATGATTTCAATTTTGAGCCTTTGCAGGCCTGGGACATCCGGGTGCCCGAGGCACAGGATACCCAGATCTTGAGAGTTGCCTCCTGGGCTCGGTGTCATGTTGCCTACCTCAGGTCCCTGCCCTCTTCTCCATGGGGCAAGCCACAGCTTCCCGATTCCTCTCATAGCTGTGGAGAAGTTTTCACCTATTAGAAAAGCTAAATTGGACACTAAGTGCCCTGCCTGTCAGCAAAGCACGGATAAGGACAACAGCCAGGGGGGCAGTGCGCAATGCAACGCCTCTCTYTGCAGCCCGCTGCCTGACCGCAGGCTCTCCATCAGCTCCTCAGGTGGCTGGGCCGGGGCGACAGCTTTCCTTTCAATTAATAAATCTAAACCAGGAAGAGCCATGGAGGGGGGAAGAATTATTCAGGGTGGTCAAAGGAGACAAAGCAAAGGCTAATGGCCTGAAGCAAGAAAGAAAGACAATCCAAGATGAAAAGATCCTAACAGCAAGCTCAGCCAAAAAGCATCCAAGGGAGCTCTTACACTGGTGATTTTTGCTTTGGGAGGGTCAGGGGGRAGGAAGGAGAGGAGGTGATGGCCTCTGTGAACACTTTGTGACTTCAAGGGCAAGAAATAAACAGACTTGGTCGAGGAATACTAATGACTACAGACTGCAAGCTGCTCCACGGTGGGTGAGGTAGTCCCCACTCACGGGCCTGACTGTAAAGCTGTGATATTGTAAGTGGTGTGAAATTCCAACATGCACTCTTTCCCCTCTGGATATTTCTCTACACAGTTGACCTGTCAAAAACTAGAGAAACCTTTTTTTTTTTTTTTCAAGAAAGATTTTGGCAATCTAGTAAACTACACCAATGTTACTAACATCCTTTTTTTAAACCACAGAGTTAAAAACTAGCAAATTGTAAAAAGAAAGATTCTCTTTTAATGAAACCTGTTGGAGCTTCTCCAGCTCAGAACTGAATTTAGTGTAGCACTGAATCACATCTGTTGCTCTGCTGGTCTCTCTTCCACAAGAAATACATCCACGGAAGTTTGCTAGATCTCTCTGTGGCATTTGATTCAGTCAATCTTCAAACAACTCCATCTAGATCTAAGAAGGTATGTGGGAAGAGACTCAAAGTCTTTACCCAGTCCAGAGGTTTCCTCATTTGTTTGTTATCTTAGTAAGAACTAACCACTCTCCCTTGCATCTCTAGTGCCCATTTGGTTCAGCTTTGTCTTTTCTACCTTTCAAGATGTATATGGTCCAAGCAGAAGTCAGGCGATTCAGCACATTGACTGCAGATATGTCAGCAGTCTGTATATGTGGCTGTCTATATATCTTACCCATTCGAGCAATGGTAAGTAAAATGTGTTTCGTTGTTCAATACTTCAAGTCAAGTAGCTAAAAAAAAAAAAAAAAAAAAAAAGAGAGAGAGAGAGAGTAGGAACTGTCTGACCCAAATTGAGAGTAGCTGAACTGCCCTAGAGGTGACCACACTTCTCCTTTTGCAGTCAATGGAATTGTCTCCACCGTCCAAGGGCAACATGGACAAAACATGTAATCCATATGATGATGTTGCACTGAAATGTTGCTTGAACAACAAGAAAAGTTACRGGAAGAATTTGTCTCCTTTGTAATACCTTTCACCATCTAGGACACCTTTTCTCAAATGAATGTACRGGTTTTGTGTCATTCCCATCCCCACCCCCCTCAGTGTCACAGGGAGCCCCAAGCCTCATCAGTAAAACCACYGACTTCAGCCCGTGAGCCTGATCAAATAAGACATGAGTTTTTCCCTAATGAACTGGTCAGCAAGAAACTTCCATCTGTGCCACGGACAAAGGCACTCGATCCTACTCACAGCCTTAGCTCTGTCTGAAAATTCATTTCCRTCTCCAAGTTGGTTATGTTTTTATTCTATGATGTTTTAAAAAACAAAGTAGCTTCTCAGCTCAGTACTGCCTGTTTTTGCAGATCTACTGTGGTGATTTGCACCCCACGCTGGCTCCCTGATGGAGCTGACGTCTCTCTTTTAATGTTCAGAAGCTGGAACAGGTTTAATCGTAACCTTCTGCTTTTCCTCCCTGCACAGTTGTACCCTCCCACAGTACCAAAAGACAACAAATCTAGCAGCTTCACAAGAGAAAATTGCACAGACTTAGGACCTAGGCTCTGGACACTGCCAGAAAGGAGACGTTTTCTCAGAAGGAAATTAAAACATCTTTTTCCCTCAGTTTYTGTTTAAACTTTCCTTTTCTCATTCTCATATACTCACAGATTCAAGTTGGCAAAGAAAATAGAAACCTGCATGCTAGATGAGAGAATTATATATATTAAAAAAAAAWTCTTCATTAAGAAAAAATAGCAATCATTTATGCACAGCTCCTTAAAGAACACTATCTCCAGTTCCCATGCCACTAGGTAGCTGGCTGTATAAGCAGGTGAGTCAGAGGCTAGTGCTGTTAGGATGTGCGTTAGGATCCACATAGCCCACTGGCCTAGCGCAACGGCAACAAAAGTGCAACTGTCCAGCAAACCATGGTAAGGGAGGTTGGGTGTATAATAATAAAAAGAATCACAAATGCATTGTAAAATTAACCCATTTGGACAATTCATTGAGAGAGAGAACAGAAAAGAAACACTGTATTTGTCAATATAAAACCAGGTAATGGGTTAATCAAAAAAGGCAATAGCAGAATAGGTTGAAAAAATGATTAGAACTATTACTGAAATACAATACMAATAATGTAAACAGTTAAACTTCAGAGGCTATACCCATTCCTTAACTTCCATGGCATTATTCCAGAAATTAATTTGGCTCATGTCCTGTRATGTATGCATTTGCATTGACATATTGTCCACGTACATCTTTGAGATCTGACTCTACCTTCAGTTGTCAAAAGCAGTTGTCAAAAGCAGCAACAGCAGTTGAATGTAAATGTCTCTGCAGGGAACTCCACTAATTTTAACAGTTACAGACAGTGTCCCCAGACAAAGAACTTRAGCTGGAGTTAAAGTTGCAAAGACCCTTAGCATGGCAGGGAAAGCAAGAGAACTGAGAGCTGTTCACCCGTGCAAGTGCTCCAGCCTGAAAGCCCAGCTGAGCAGATCTCTTTGAAGATGTCTGGTTATGCATATCAGGCAATTTCATCCTCCGGTTATGCTGGCATAACTTTACTAAAGTGAAAAGAGTCCTACTAAGACTGCCCARCTAAAGATCTGTGCTGCAGAAAACGACTGAGAAACATTTCCAAAGCTGCAGTTCATCGTTGCATCAAGCTGGCACCAAAATAAACTGCTGACAAAGGAGGAGATCTCACCTCTTCTTYTACACCAGTGACAGGCGCTTATGTGGTTGTGTGATAAACTAGATAAGGTACTCAACCTGAACTAACTAACCAAAAAGACAAATGGTTGCTTTTCATCTGGATCAGCTCCTGGGCTCAGATCCTGTGCTGTTGCGCCCACCCTTGGCCCCTGATGCCGGCCAGGGCACGAACGCGGGGCGGGAGCAGCAGCAGCAGCAGGAGCAGGTAGGGTGGGAGAGCTGGGCTGCCTTCGGAGCAGCACTCTGCAGACAGATCAGCTCAACGCAGCCCCAAGAACAAAGCCTTTCATATCAGAGGAAAGGACATGTTTTTTCCATAAGCTAGCACGGGGGCTCCGCTCTCAGCTCAGCAGGACTCCCCGTCCTTTCTCGTGGGTGAAAGGAAACTGTGTTTTAAATGCAGAGCGTAAGATGATTTCTATGCAGGGTGACTTCAGAAAAAGACCTGCACTGACTTRTGATTATCTGTGTGACTAAACTCTTCCTTTATTATGCCAAGGTAATAAGTCCTTCCATTAATCTTTTCTGCTGTAGAGCAAATATTAGATGTAATATAACTGGCCTGGTAGCTTTTTTAGCAGAAAGCTGCTGGTGTCAAATCAGGCAGTACTGTACAAATGGCACCTTTTGAAAAGCCCATGKATTTCAAAATTTTTAGAGTACCATGTAGCACTAGTGACATCTGCAGGAACACATCAGTTGGAGCAACAATAGGAAAATGCCAAAAATGAGGCTTGTGTGGGACTCTCTCATAAGGARAAACAGCAGATATATTCACAGCACCTGTCTTCATACACCTAGCAGGGGAAGAGCAGGCCCTCTGAATCGCCTTCACACAGGGTTAAGTCAGGATCCTCTCCCAAACTGCACTCTAGAGGATCTTCTCATTTCATTAGCAATATAGGTGGGCTTGGAAAGCCAGCCCGCATTTACAAGGCACCTGTGTAACCRTGTGACTGTCTCCCTCTTTCCTAGAAATGAAAAATAAAATTAAAAAAACAACTCCTTCCAGGGGAGTTTGTGTTGCTTCCTCAGCCAGACCTAGGTTCGGGGAGCCAAGAGACACCAGCATGAAGAATACAAACACAAATCACTATGGCTTGTCCTAGAGAAAAAGGCAGAAAGGGAGTAGCTCATTTAATTTTTTCCATGACTCGAGAGARTAGGTCAGTGAGAGTTGTTATTGGTTAAATTGAGTTATACTGAGCTTTTTCTGCAACTGATAGGTCTAATGAATCTTCTTCTTTGAAGATATAGTGATAAGAAAAGGTTGTATCACTCTTCAGATACAACCTTTGGGCAGAGTTGTTTGGCAAGGAGAGCGAGCAAGCGAGTAAGCACACACATGAGTGAAGATGAGAGCAATGTGCAAATATTTAAAGTCAAAAATGCTTGATTCAGCCTAAAGAATTATAATAGCCAGATCCTGGAAAAAAATGGCTACAGGGAAAAAGTCTTGGGAAGACGATAGCTAGATTTAGCACTGTGAAAGGGGGGGGGGATTCCTCTTTTCAAGAATGCTGCCCATTCTACATAAGAAAATATAAAATTTTGCTTTCTCTCATTGTGTGAGTCTGTTCCATTTTTGTCATACGCTTTATGCTATTTACACTAGTAAGCCTATTTCTAACTCACATCATTTACAGTGAGTTTAATCCTTTAAACCCATTAAACTGTTAACCCCTTTAAAATAGTGTTTACAAACCAAAGGCATATAAGTAGAAAACAAGAAAAAAAAAAGAAGAGGGACTGAGTTTTTCCTGGTCTGGGTACCTTTGTTGTGTTTCTTTCCTTAAAGTTGCTTCATTTCTGGTCTTGKTTTTTTTGAAAACATTATTTCTTAAATAAAATCAGACATTTTACAGTATAGTTCAAGTAAAGTTCCCCAAACCCTCATAAAATATTGTGGCAGAACCTCCATACCATCAAAGCAAGTATGATCATTTATACTTGTTAGGAATATAGGTCATTAAGTTTTGGCATTTTGGCATTTTTGGCAAGTTTTAGGCAGCACTGTCATTTTGCAAATAGTGTGGATGACGTGTTCTGAGGGGACTATATGCAAGAATGCTGTGTTCTACCTTAGAATTACAGCAGGTCTTTTACAATAATGGCAGGTAGGCTGACAAATGGTAAAATTCTTATGAAGTAAGGTATTTATGATTGTGTTAGACTGTTAACATATTACCAGCAGCAGGTTTTACTTGGAAGAATATTCTATTTCTGTTTAGGCTTCTTAAAAAGAAAGATACATTTACAGCACAGGAAATGAGAAAGAAAGCAGTAATGTAGAGAACAGTAATCAGATCTATGACACATTTAGTGAAAAAGCCATACCAACATGCCTAGGGAGCTGCTGAGCAAGGCACACAGAAGTGTGCACCACAGTGAGTCTATAGGCACCACAATGATATGGAGGAACACGAACATCTTGATGCAAAATGGGAACCAGGTACTGCWGGGGTAAACGAAATGTGGTGAGACTGCAAGGAAAACAGTGCTGAAGGAAGTAATGGTCAGAGAACATTACTATGCTGGTAAGGCAGTAGGACAGCTTTACGTGTCATGTCATAGTAAGGTGGTCAAAAAAAAAAGGTAGAAGAGGAATTGTTTTTGTCAAGAAATGCAAGCAAACCTTGGGGGGCAGAGCCAGGAGCTTGCTAGRGATCAGACTGGATTTGCWGCATTTGTGTGATTTTTCTCTGAGACATGAGCRATATCACAGATATGTTCCTACAGAAGACTTCTGTTCCCCAGGCTGTGCCTGGGGAACAGACGCCCCAAGGTGCCAAGAACAGTGAGAGCAGGTTGCTTTGCAAGGGAAAGCGAGCCAGGGGGCCACAACATGAGCTGGCAGTACCCGCACCCACTGAGCACAGCCCTATGGCACCCCAGCAGAGCAGGGAGAGGGCGGTCACAGTTCCATCAAGGGTCCAGTGGCCATCAACAAAACATGAGGTGATGAGCTGGGTCCAAAGTTAACTTGAGAAGTCTGGTTAAATGTCAAAAAATGCAAAAGAGAGGGCTAAGCACAGCCTGCAAGCTCTGTTGTAGTTCTGGCCAGGTCTCCCCAGCTGAGGGGAACTCCAGGGTTGAAGGGTGAGGGTGAGCCTGGGGGTTCAGTGAGGCTGTTCATGAGGACTGAGACCTATTGGGCGCCCACAGCAACTTCACACAAATAGGAGTAGGACCCAGTTTCTCTTGGCTAAGATTTGCTCRACAGGGGGATCCTTCCTACCACCAGGTCTCCTGCTAAAAGTCCAAAGACAACTTTTTATGGAAGATCAAGCTGTTGTTCRATAATAAAACTGAAAAGCCATATTTCCAGAATCCGCCTAGTACAGTTTCCCCTTAAAGACCATGACACTGTCCTTTTTCCACTACAACTTTTGCAATTAGAKGCACATCTGAATGCTGTTTATAGAAGTCTTTTCTTAAGATATTTTCACAGCAATTGTCAAATAGATTATGTATTTCAAAGTAGTATTTTACTCTGATATTTTGAAATATTTTTCTTTATGTCTAAGAAAGAAAGAAAGGAAGTTACTCTCACTTACCAAATAATGCATATATGAGAAGTCCCACAAGGTTCAGTCAGTCCAAGGGAGAATTGAAATTTGCATTAAATGTAGTATTGTTTTTCCCTCTAACCAGCACACCTACTGATGCCTTCCCTYGGCACACTCTGTGGTGTTCAGGACCTAAGCCCTGCTCCACACATTAGCCTGGCRGTGCAGGCCAAACTTTTCTTAGCARAAGCTATGAAAGCTCCTGGGCTTTCCCCACACAGGGAATCTGAAGCAAAGGCATGCAATTTACTGTGCAGTCCTTTTTGTTAAAGTATGCTTCATATTGACTGAATAGTCTTCAGTGATATAAAACACCTCCTGGGAAATCAGGATCTCTCTCTTTTTCATCTGATTTTTGGCTGTGTTTGTCAATCCCTTTTCCTCTTGTTGTTCAACAAGATTTCTTCAACTACTGTTCCCCTAATTTCATCCAAGGGGAAATTTCCATTTGGAGTTTATCTAAATTAATTTCCCTCTTCCAGCAAGTATATTACTGTTCCACCCTCTTTCTTTTCAAGGACATAAGCGTTTCCCCATTTCCTCTAGCAGTATAAATTACAGAGATCCTGTGCCTTTTTCTGTTAGAAATAACCTCTRCTTTAGAAGAATAGAGAGATTGATTTAGCCCCTTACCTAAACCACCCTATTTTTCTTGCCCACCAGCTCTTTTTTTACTTCTTTCTCCTACTAACAATATCTGACAAAAGGTGAGGGGCAGGTAAGAGCAATTAGATCGCCAACTTACCTCCCAGTATGGTTGCAGAGKGTACCAGAAATAAGCAATGGGTATTACTGAGCTATCTGTCCATGCCCCTGAAACTAAGTTTACGTCAAGAAGCAATGTCCAGCTAGAATAATTGCTTCGATGACTTACATGACAAGTAAGCCCAAATGCAGATGGAGGTAGGTTCTCCACTGCCCCTCAGGAAAGCTAGGCTTGTTCTTAGTCTTTTCTGTCAACTAACTTAGACTCAGTTGTTGGGTTTTGCAAATGTCTTGCCCTTCCCAGGCTTTGCATGGGGCACTGCTGAAGACTGCACAAGGCATCAGGCTGCTGAAAAGTAAGTCCCTGCTAATATCAGCATTGAGTTGATGCAAAGGAAGAGWGCAAGGAGGAGGAAGAAAAAAAACTAACTTGACAAAAAGATACAACGATCTGTTTCCTTATCTACACATGGCAAAGGCTCCGTTTCATAGATATTCTTCTGATAAGTTAACCAAAATGAGATCTTCAGTCCTCCATCCCTAGTGCCGTTACAAGCAGGTCTTTCAGAGCATTAAGGAGCTATTTGCTCTTCAGGCTGACACAATGTAATTTATTTGTGCTGTTAAACATTACCAAAGTTATAAGTTCTGCTTTAAAAGAATGGCAAAAGTTCTGCAGGGTACAAAACTGGTACACACTGCATCTAAAGAAAATCACTAGGTGCAGCGGGCACCWGTGTTTTGTGTTCTGCCCTGTTTCAATAGATTTGTCAACTTGTGGCAGTATCTATAAATTCGAGTGATGGATCAAGGCCTTATAGTACTCAGTGYTGTTTAAACATCGACTAAAAAGATTACTTCTAATCTAAAGATAAAGWAAGAAGTGTGTTTTAAGAATGCTAGAGAGGAGGTAGGAAAGCTAATATGCCTTTTTAGACCTCTCAATTTTGAAGTCTGATGGGCTTCAAAAGTTTAGATTCTAGCCTATATTAGGCCAAAAAGAAACATGATAGGAAGAAAAAAATCAAAGGAAACATTAATAGGCATGAGGCTGTAGAAGGAAAGGCCTTCTCATCTCCATATCTAAGACTGACAACAGAACAAGCCTAGGCTAGGCAAATACAGAGTATAAAATTAGAATAAAAGCTAGATCTGGTCTGCTTGGAGACAATGCCAAATTAAGTACATCTGCTTGCTGTATTTGTAAAATGCAGGTTTGTATTAGTGATTAGACAATAAAATAATGACTTTCCCTTGGCCATCATTCTTCCAATCCTGAACTTACATTCATGTTTCTACCTGCAAGTGTATGAACAATTTTCCTTCCTTGAAACATTAAACCTGAATCCTAGGCAAGACTATTCCCCAAAAGGTGATCATCCATCAGTGTTTCCTAGTATTTTAAACCTCACAAACTGTCAAAATTGAGATTATTATCTTCCCTTTAAGTTTATAAAAATAATACCACTTACGTATTTCTTTACTGAATTCTCTGTATTACATTATCTTCAGCTCATATGCTATACTCCATGATGAGTATCTTCAGTAAAGTTCTGTTTAAAAAACAGGTCTTCAAAGTAGTTCCTGTCAACTCTTTCAGTTCTCAATTTATGTTAGAGACACAACACTTCTTACAACACTAGTGAATACATATTTAATTTGTGTAGGTAGTCAAGTTTAGACTGTTATACTGTACAACAGGACAAATGACTGTGATTAAGTGGCACTTCAGCCCAGAAGGAGAATATTAAAAGGAGTATTAAGTAAAACATACTAACATGGGTTCGTATTAAATAAAACTGTGATATAAAAGGGAGACCCACTACCATTCACATTTCTTCAGTATTTATTCCTCCATTCATTTGCCAGCCTTATGCTTATTGCCAGTGCTAAGAAAATAAACTTCTTGTATTTTAAAGAATTATACCCACATATTTTAGTAAGGAATCTAGTGCCTGATAATTCCAGAATTCTGTAACTAAATAACCTTGATATTTTGGAAGCTGAATATTGGAAGGAGTCTACCTCTCCTCTGTCTCAGCTAATTCACCACATGTACTRTGAGTAGCCATTGAAGTCAGTCATTTTTCTGGCTCCTGCAGCAAACCAAACACACCATTATGTGTAAGACATTTACCCGTTTATCATAACCTCCAACAAAARCTATGTGAAAGAAACAGAAGTACAAAAGAGGAGAAATAGGATATAATATTTGCATTTAAGCTGTTTCTCAATTATTTGAATTCCTTGGCCATGGGCACACTGAATTGAATGGAGCTTTGCTTACATGTGGAGTTGAGTTGGTCCTCATGCATTATATCATATTTGGAAATGAGAAAGGCCTGCAAGACCTGCATTTCTCACAGTGCAGGTTTCCATTCCACTGGGAGTCAGGAAAGGATCTGGAGGGGCTACAAAGTGTTGGCACTGCACTGCCCACTGCACACATGTCCTCCTGGGTGGGAAGAAGTAGAATTTCTCCTCTCTGGGTGCAACTGTACAAACTCAGGAAAAGCAAATGCCACCCTCCGACGARCAGCACAGCTCCTTCACAAAGAGAAAAGATGTGTTCTTGCACGGGATGGTTTAAGCCAGGCCCCATTCCCCCTGATCAGGGCTCAGCTGATGCTCCTGTGGTGGCACAATCAGATGGGATCCAAGGAGGTCACATATTCCAAAGTCTGCAAATGCTCTGTTGGGTTATTCAATAACAGATACTTTCCCAACCGTGGTCAGCATACTGCTCCCCATGGACCTGTCTTTGATTTCTATAAGAGCTTTGAAAAGGAAATGTTCCTCATTTTTTATGATCTTTCAAAACTGTAGCTGTAGAAGGCTTATTTCTTAAAGAACAGCTGAAGGTGTGCATAAATGCCTTATACCTCTGAATTCTCCATCACCTCATCTGACCAAGTATGTAGGTTAATGCCTTTTTGCAGAGGACATCTTCATTAAGGCCTTTAAAAGTAGTCCCTGTATTGTCCCTGATGTCCAAGCATCATGAAAGAAGTAATCCTATCATATGGCTGACAACAGAAATCATAAATTAACTGAGTATTTTACAATAAGAAAAAATAATGCTTCTGAACACAGTGCTATTGTATATCTTTTATATATATATAAGATACTAAGATACTGCCTTTTGAATACTATTGATCTTGCAGCAAATACCTATATTTATTGCATTGTTAACTAATACCATCTGTGAACACAAATAAGAGCTGTACTATTACTGAAAATAGTATCTTCAACAACCAGAATGAAGATAATGTGGATGGTGTGATAGGGTAAGTCAAGGCAAGCTTTGAAGATAGAGGCAATATCTTTTACCTGGCCAATTGAAATAGCTGGGAAAAGTACACGATCTCTGCACATGCAAGCTTCTCTGAAGGACATCATATTTGTCCAGAGGTTTGTCTAACCTTTCTAGCTAGATTGATCTACTGAAAGTTATTACCTCTACTTACAAACCTTGACCATTTACATCCCTCATTCAGTACAGCTGCAGTTGCTCTTCAGCTAAAACTCTCTAAGGGCTTTTCCTTCTAGAAAAGCACTTAACCTCAATGTTGCAAACTTTTTGGGACATAATATTTTCATGAAAGCCATTCGAAACTTAACATGACAGAGAGGGTAGAGAAATGGGTTCAAAGATGAATTGAGCCACAAAAGCCAAAAGGTAATTTCATACAAGGAGTTATGGACGCATGTTCCTTTRCAGGCTCCACGAATAATCATCAGTAATGTATATGGGGCCCAGCAAATGGCAAAGACACACACTATTATGGCAAGCGACTTTGCAATTTTCTTGTCCCGTTGCAGTTTTGACCTGGTCTTTGCACGGAAAGAAGCAGAGAGATCAGTCTCTGGGGTTACAGAATTGCCTCTGGACAGATAGGAGCTTTCAGTTACCAAAGACTCTTTCTTTGGCCTCATAGAGGAAGAAGTGCTGTCCTCTGCTTCTGAAGACACTCCTTGACTCGGCAAGAGGCAAGATCTCCAAGACAAGCTGCCGCTCTTTGGAGGTTCATCCTCCTGCACGCTGCCACGTCTCTGGCGCTTCTGGATGCTCCAGAAGATGTG
>NW_028186536.1:0-26965 GCF_003343005.1 Rhea americana
TTAAAAAAAAAAAAAAGAAAAAAGCTTCTTAATACACTGCTAATCAAGGTTGTGAATTCACTGTGAAGGTACCCAGGAGGTCACGATGTTACTGCTATCTCTGCTCTCCATTCCTTTTCAACTCCGCTGGTGACAGTATGTTTTTTTGATCAGAATGACAGGTGGTAAAGGAGTTCTGCTGTAAAACAGTGTTTAAGTGTGTCTTTGCGATAGAGCTTTTATTTTTCAATTACATTTACATGGATAGCAGAAGTTTATGACCTGGATGATACGAATTTTCTGTTTCAAAGCTGTCATTCCCTTTTATCTTTATTATTTAAAGCAGCAAAATTATGCTTTAAACTAATGTAATACAATGGGAGTATACACTGTCTATGCTGGCAGGAGCTGTCTTCCAGAGCTATAATATTAGAGGTTTGAATCAATGTCATAAATGGTAGTGATTCAAGAAGGAAAGATGATGAGTAATGCAGTAAAGTTAGTGAAATGAATTTCTTGAATAGGGTTTTGGGGGGGATTTCATAATACCTTGTTTGTACTTGCTGTGAAGTAGAAATTGCAAGTGTGAAAGTTGATTTGTCTGGATAGCTAACTCCTACTGTAGCAGGGTTTCTGCTCAGAGCTGGGTCAGTTGAGTCTCAGAGAAAAGAGACCCTGTATTGCCCAAATCCAAAGGCAACTTAAGTGATGGTACAGTATTCATGCTTACCAGGTTTTACAGATGATCAGAGTGAATCATACGGTGAATAGGAGAGTGTTAAGAAAAGGAAAAAAAGGTGGCATAGAAGTAACCCAGGTTAGTTATGTGTTTACAGAACTATTTGACCTATTGTATCTAATATACTGTCTTTAGAGCAGTGCCTTGATAATTACAGCTGAGGTCCTAGGATCAAGATAAAGACCATTAAACTGCTTAGTCTTGCTCTCCATGATCTTGCCAAGATGAGCCTAACCTTGCCTACATCTATAATGTTACAAGACACATGTGTTTGCAGGATTAGGGCAATAAGGGCATTTTAATGGTCTTGACAAGTCAAAGTCAGGATTTTTAAAAATGGAGATTAACTTGATTCTTCTTGATTCTACTAGGGAGTTATAATCTTCCTCTCCAGAARTGGTATGTGTTACTAAACTGTATCTCCTTGCATTAGATTATCAAAAGTCTTTGATACGAAGTATTGAAATGAATGTATTTTTCAATTATGTTGCAATTTAACTCSTTCTGTCAAAGCATGCTGCTTTCACAACTTTCATTTGTACAAACCTGTTGCTGAAATGCTTCTTTTGTACTCAAGGTTGTATATTTTTGACATTTCTTGCTACTTATGTAAAAATATTTATGTRTATAGGGAAGAAAATTGTTTTGCCTCTTACTGCTTTTTGTTGATCATTTTTTCACTTGTATGCTTAATGCTTTTATATTTTCTCTTATTTGGGCATATGCAAAATGACTGCCAGACTTCAGTGGTCTTTCTGTAATTATTGGAGAGTTTTACATCTCAAGTCATTCAATCTTGCCCTCCTTGAAAGATATTCTGGTTTATTTTTATGTGAAAAGTAAAAATTCAGAGCACAAGTTTGTTGTGATTGGAATGGTGAAGAATTTAAGTCCAGTTTTCCAGGAGCCACTACTTTGCCATTATGAACTGATTTGATCCTTTTTTTGAGAAGTAGTCATTTTCTGATGTGCAGAAACCTACTTAATAGCTTGTTTTAAAATGGTAATTCAAGAACGATGTTGTCTTTTCTGTACATATTACAYCTGTGAAAAATATTTGAGAAACATAAAGGRAAAAAAAATAAACATGAGCATTCTYCAAAAATGTGGTGAAAGTCTTTTGCATTACTATACCTATGTACATTCACAGTCTAAGCAAAAGGCCTCTTGAATTTAACACCCAACTTTCAAGCATTTTTTTTTGTTTGCAAGTCAAACAACAAAAGATTTTTATTAGCCCATTTTACTGAATTTTAGTTGTTTTTTGTTTAGGTTAAAATGTTTTTGTGTAATGAATTTACAAAATGCTCTTTTACCAGAAATTGGGTAGAGATATGTCAACATATGTAAAATAAATAATATCCAGAAAAGGATGGAAGACCTAAAGAGAAAATAACCTTTGTAAAAATACTCTTTGAAGTAGGTGTACTACCTTTTAGCTAGGACTAAGTAATTATTGTGAAATAAATAAAACAGACAGCAGTCCTGCATGGTATGATTCATTTCAGCACAAGACAGTGACCTTTATGATTCGAGTGCTGCATGTTTGTATGTGACGAATTATTGCCCATGTTAGTAAAACTGAAAATGATTAGTTTCTGGGCTGTTTAGGGGGAGTTTTTCAGCTTGCTAGTGATATAGCAGAAATTTTGCTAGAATATTTTCTTTACCTTGCAAGGAGTCAAGGCATATTCCTGAAGAGTTGCTGAAAGGGGATGGATGTTTACACTTGATAGGGAATGGCCTGGCTCAGTCGGAATAATCCCATTTAAGCAGCTGCCTGAACACCTAATTTTCAAACTCCTTCCCTGTACTTCTGCAAAAGAATACATCTTCCTCCCTTCTCTTCCCCTCTCTCTCCTGATGTGATGCCTTTTAGTGTCTCATGCCAAGGGGTAGGTATGGTGACAACAGGAGTTGCTGGTGCTGCCTCTGTGGGAAGAGGAAGAGGAATTGGGGCAGCAAGTCCCACTCCCTCCCGGTCTGGGTATGGGTTGGAGCAGCTATGAAAGGCTGAGAGCAAGTTTTACCACCTTTGATTATAAGATTGGATTTGCCAGGGACAAGCTGTTACAGGAGCATGTGCATTCTTTGCCTGTAGTGATTGTGCAAACTTCTGGTTCTTTTATCCCAGAGATAGACTGTAGATTTTATACAGCTTCTTCCATCTGTGTCTTTTTGCAGCTGAACTACAACAGTCTGTAACTAATTCATTGCTGATTAAGAATCCCGTAGTTGATTTGTCTCTGTTTGCATGAGTACCCTGGGCACAAAAGTTATTGCTCTCAAAAAATGCCATTAAGAAAGAAAGTCACAATTGTGATATGAGAAGCAGGAGAGGCATAAGTCAGTAATTGCACTGTGATAGAGGAAAATGTGAGTTGTATTGGGTGATATTTTAAYTCTTAAGCCTCCTTTATAAATCAGGGTTGTTTTTAAAATGGAAGTCACAGATACTTTTTGCATAGAATATTAGGGTTGTGTTGTTTAATTTTACTTTTTTTGGGCAACAGTGAATTCAACTTCATATCAAATCACTAGCGTCTTCAGAAGTGGAAAAAAAATAGCAACACAATATTCATAAATATCAGAGTAGAACTTATTCCTGTTTTAGTTGCCTGTGTCTAGATAACCAGCTTTCCTGATGTGTGGGTGCAGAATAGCTATAATGAGACATACTCCTTGCTTAATTGGTGTTCTGCCTTAAATAGATCATTGCAGTGCAAACCTCTGTGGTTGACCTGGAATAAAATTAAGCCTATTCATCAAAACAAGTAGGAACTCCTTTTTTTTTTTTTTTTTTTTCCAGGAGCAACTGTTGTAGCTTGCTAACAGGAAAACGTAACGTAAGCCCTGTTGTTTTTTTGGGGTGTCAGTGCTGTCTTACTCTGGAAGAAGCCCTCTTGAAGAGGGATGAAGTGCCATCTCTTCCACCATTTCTTGCTTCTTGATTGATACTTTATCTGTGAGACCAGTCATTTAGAATTTGCTTCCCTGGACTTGGCTTTCCTTCTTCTTCCTAACTGAATGAGACTTAAACCCATATCTCAGACTGTATACTGAAGTATATTCTGAAGGAAATGTGAGACACTTCAGTCCCTCCTGAGGACTCCTTCACATTGAATAGCATAGCATTGCTTGGGCTAGAGAGAATAAGGTAGTTGCTTTGCAAGAAAGTGGGAGGCTGTGCTGCAGTCACCATCTGATACAAGATGGTGTGGAATTTCATTTACGTTTTCAGAAGAGCAATGGAAGCCACGTTTGCCCCCGTTGCCAGCACGTGCACTAGCTGCCCAGGCCAGGTCTCTGTCTCTTCTGGTGAATATTCAATTGTTTCATTCAAAATAGAACAGCTTTTACAGGAGGGAATGAGAATGTCCCCTTTTCTTGCCTCAGGTTAGGTGATAATTTGCTGGTTAAAGCATTCGGAAGAGATGGAAGTTATGGTTTAAAATCTTCTTGAATCCTGAGAGAAACTGAAATCTTGTCTGCCTCCTGAGTTGTTTTAACCACAGAATTACAAGGCAAAGGAGTCGAATACCAGCAATTCTAGCCTAGCTTATGTTTTTGGGAACCTTGTCTCTTAGATGAGCTCTGAAAATGCCTACTAGGTGGACTTTCTCATGTGATATAGATAATGTAAAGCTTATTTTGTACATCCTGGTTAGACATGGACACTGCACTTTTCACCACTATCAGTGCTCCACCATTTYTAGGCATGTGCAGGAGCTGCAGAAGCAGACTTAAAAGATGGGATTCATCTGCCTTAATTTAGCTATCTGTAGTGTACACAGCGCCTCCTGATCTAATCGCCTGAGGCTCTTTTGAAGTCAGTGGAAATGAGTGAATGTTTTTAGATATGATTTATATGAGCTACTTTGGAAGTTTACCTTAGGGTAAAAGAAATCGAGCCTAGAAAAGTTGTGCCTTTCTCCACTATTATAAAGTGAAGRTTATAAAGGGAATCTGGAGTGATGAGCACTGAGATGCACATTCATAATTGGTCAGATTAGTCTCATCCCAAAACACTTAAGGAATTTGAATGTGGGAAACTTAAGGCACCTATGAGCTTAAGGGTTAAATGCAATTGAAATGGCTTTAAGGTTCTGCCATTTGACTTTGGATTACTAAAGTGATGATCACTACGTTGAAAAAAATTGCATAGAGGATGCGAAGGTAACCTGAATTTTAGAACTTAACTTTCTTCTGTGTTTGGCTCTTCCTGGCAGCGTGTACTAACGACAAAGCTGCTGAGAGATTAATGCTTTTCTATATGTTTGTGGTTTAAAAGATATGACTTATTTTCAGGTAGGTACCTATCGTTCTCCAAGAAGGAATGGAGATTTAGGATTTCAGATGGGTAAAGGCATCCAGTGTGCAATAGGGGATAGACTTCTGAACTTCAGCAAGGAAGGTGACAGTTTGGRCAACCTTCTGCCAAACATATCTACTGAGAGTTCTAGGTGGCTTAGTTATCAAGTGGATGAACTGAAACAGCCTCCAGATATAGCTGACTTTCTCTGCTCAGTGCAGAGAATGTGGGTACCAATCTCTGACCCTTTGAATGAGAGTCTATAAAGGACTCATTCATAAACTTAAGTGCTTTTGGTGGCTTTTTTGATCTTAACTCCCCTATTCTTTAACTCATGACAAAAATACTTTTAACTAAAGCAGGTCACTACAGAAAAAGAAAATACAAAAAGCATTTTAAATTTGAGATTGGAATTTTTAAGAGGTGCTTTTGATAATAATTAATTATTAAAGATAATATATTATTATTATAATATATTATAAATAAAAAATATATAATATAAATAAAAATATTAAATATATTATTAAATATATTATTAAATATATTTAATAATATATTATTAAAGATAATATATTATTAAAGATAATAATTAATCCCTGTGACCAGTATTATACTGGAGATTAGGCTAAACGACTGCAATAATTCCTTACAGGTGAAAACCTTATTCTGTATGAGAAGCGAATTCCTCTTACATAAAACTTGTCTTTATTAGTACCATTGCCAAGGTGAGCCTGGGTGTTGGTAGAAAGAATCTCTTAACATAATTTAGGGGTACAAAGAAATAGCCCTTTCAAGAGCATTACTAACCTTTTAAATTCAGCTTAGGCCAACGCTGTTGGTACTTGATTCTGGAAAATTGGTTCTTCTAATCAACTTTCTCAGAGGAATTCATTATCTTAAAACCTGTGACTAATGAAAGATGTTTTGTTCTTTTGAAGTTCAAGCTAATTTCCATGAAGGTTACTATTACTAAGCAACAGACTCTACAGAGTGCCTCTTGAGGGACTKAAGCTACAGTGTCTATAAAAGTAAAACAAAATACAGTGAAAAAATGATGAAATAGCATCCCAAATAGAGTGGCCATGACTAGTATCATGTACRTGGCCTGTTTTCAGGAATCTCCTTCCTTGAATGCTGTTCCCTGAAAAATGGAAAAACTCCCACAGGAACTAAAGATCAGCATAAACCTTCCAGTCTGAATGCAAGGCAAGAGTCAGCCTCTTCTTAAATGTAAATACACAACATTATGACCATTCAAAAGAAAAAAAAAAGTCACCAAATTAATTCAGTATACTCAATTCTTCTAAGAAAAGCAATCAGAAATAATATGTTAGTCACTAAAAGAAGAATGCTTATTTTGGTTGTGAGGATAGAGTGAAATGAAGTACAGGACTACTTGCTTATGTCACAAAAGATGATGCAATATTTCAATGTAAGTTCTATTCAGCTTTGCATCAGAGGAGAAATTTTTATTCACAGGTTGTTTGGGTAAAAAAAAATGGATATTCAGCTTTTTGAGGACAGAGATTTAATTCTGTCTGTATTCTTACTTTGACCTTATCCACTGGTTCTACTAAATACAAGCTGCAGATGATAAAGGAGGAAAAAAAAAGAAAATTGCTTTCAGTACTTTTTGTATGCTTGAGTAAATTGCTTTGGTCTTGCCCCTTTCCTTTTTGTGTTCAATCTAAGTGTTCAAGAGAGAGTTTTCTGTCATCTTACATGAAATGAATTTCAATTTTTGTTCAATAATTTTTATGAACTCCTTTAACATAGTAAAAATGTAAATATATGATTTAACTCACTAATTACAGTGTGTGTAGGGTAAGTACAATCTGGAAATAAGTAAAMTGTTCTAAATATTTGAGTTAAATAATAAGGATATGTGGTCAGATATATCAGATTTTTGTTTAGTACATTAGAAATGAACTCCCAAAAGTAAGGATAAGATGTCCAAAATCATTCTTAGCACAGAGATTTCTTCCCACCTTCCCCAAAATGCTTTCAGTTGCTCTGATCATTSCAGTCACAGTTGCTTTCTCTTTTTAATAGATTTTTTTTTCAAATACATGTGTCTTCTAGCACTAMATAGGAAAGATGTACTATTGTCCAAGTTCTTGTAAAGAGAGAAGCAAGGCACAAGAGAAATTAATACAAAAATAGGATTAGATGGCTAATTGCCACCTAAGTTAAAGAAAATAAGTAAACAGAATCTCTAGTTAGCTGTTTATCTGTCTCTGGAGCCCCTGAGAATCATGAGGCGTCTGCATTTCCCAAGCTGCACAATCTCTATTTCTGGACATGCCCAGAAGCAGATATGTTCTCCCATTGCTAAGCTGGTAGGTGGCACATTCACACCTAAGCCCTGTCAGTGTCCAGGTGTTTAGTGTAACTCTTTTGCCTGCAGAGCTAACTCAGTGAACTTAATAAAGCATGTATAGATTAAATCAGGACTGAAACTCACCTCTCTCCTCTTCTAGACAAATGCCCCTACTGGTAGGCCATCACACCTGGTGGTAAAATACTTGTTTCAGACTAATGARTATCGTAGCACTATATGGTGAACTAGAGTCTTGTGCTGCTGCAACTTGTAGTTGGCAGATTCATATGGGAGATGTGCACGGTTGTGYTAGACTGATGATACCACCAAGGAGAAGTAGGACAAGAGGCAACAGGTGAAAACTGAAGCACAGGMAGTTCYGCCTGASCGTGAGGGGGAATTTCTTCCCTGTGAGAGTGACGGAGCACTGGCACAGGCTGCCCAGAGAGGTKGTGGAGTCTSCTTCTCTGGAGATCTTCAAGGCCTGCCTGGATGCAACCCTGTCTAMCATGCTCTAGGTGACCCTGCTGAGCAGGGAGGGGTTGGACTAGATCTCCAGCRGTCCCTTCCAACCTTACTGATTCTGTGATTCTTTTTTGCTGCAAAAATATAAATTTGAGATCATAAGACTGATGCACAGGACAGTGGGTAAAGCATAAGTTCTGACTTTAGGCAGCTCCTCAGTACTCACAGAGGTATAAATGTTCCTTTCAAATGAGATAGAAATATTTTCTTCGGAAGTCTTCTCTCAAAAAAATGATTAATTTGAATTTAGAATTGAACTGACCCGAAGTCTCAGATGGAAATTATGTTCAAACTTCAGGTCCAAACTGAATCAGACCTGAAATGGCTCAGACCTCTTACAATCCACACTGAATCTTGAACATGAATTTTGTATTTTGGATTTTTTTTTTCAGATAACTTATTCTGAATGTTCAACCTTAGCCAATTTAAATGGACCTAACTTATAGAAAGGCCAAAGACTTTTTAAGAATCAGCTCTCCCATGACTTCTCAACTAGGGTAAATAGAGTCAAAATAGTGAAAAATATGCCTTGGAATCTGAACCCCCCTCGTAAGTCCCATCCAGAGCTGTGTGTAAGCTATGCAGCTCCATTTAAAGATCACACACTGTCTCTATTAGATCTGCTTGCATTATGTTTATCACAGCTTTAAAAAATTAATATACTGTTTAGAAATAGGAGTTCTCCTATTGTATCATTTTATGTTGCAAACTCCGGATCCTTTTAAAATGGAATTTGGAATAAATAAATTGCAGGAAGTCATATTACTAGATTACAGAAACTGCTACTTTTTGTCTTGTGACAGCTAAGGTTTTCAGATATTTCCATAGGTCAATTATTTATTTATTTTTAATACTTTTCTTTTAGAGATTTGAGGAACTTCTAGGAAATCACTATTTTAAATAATTATACTCTTTATGCTTAATTTACTGGTTGTCTCTTGTCTTTAAAATAACTTCTAGTATCAAATGCTTCTTTAACATTTTGCGTTAGATTATAACATAGCAGTTATCATTTGTACTAGCTTTAATACACTTTGTTACATCCCAAGCTATGATGAGCCAAGATGTATTAAGAAGAGAATCATGTGGTTATTGTGGGTGGAAGATGAATAAATATGTATTGTCCATAAACTGCAAGAAAACAAGATTCTTTAGTTCTGCTACTGGTGGAATAATTCACATTATTCTCAAGTAAAATTTGACATGGAAAATTTCRGGTTGTATTTCTTCAATAAGTCTGAGCAGGCAGAAGTCCACAACACTGTGTGACAGAGTGGAGATGATGGAAAAATCTAAAGCAAAATCTGAGTTGCAAAATTAGGATCACAGATGTGGAACTCGTGTTGGGTTGAGCTAGACAGAAATTGTTGAGAGGCAGAGCTTGTCAAAACCTGGATTTCCTTTTTGTGGGATATGCCAATATTTTGAGAATGTGTTAATTTTGATTCAGAAGGAAAGTAAGGGGTTTCAAAATTCCCTCGGAAGACAAAGAGACAATTCCTTTAGAAAAGCAGAAGGCTTCTGTTTTGATATTTCATCAACAAAATGGTCCAGTGTATGTCAGTGGAGCCACTCCTGGACTATGCAGGATCCCAGACAACCTTCAGAGATTCAGATCCGACTGGGGACACCTCTCCTTCTAAAAAGAGGAATAAGGAGGCTTGAAGTCTTGACCCTCAAAATCCCTTAACACTTCTAGAGGCTTTTCTGCCAGAGCAGCCAAGTCCAATTTAAGATGGGGCTCCAAAGATATGAAAGCTTTTGCCTTTGTATCAGGGACCCTGATAGATCTTGTGTCCTTGGCCTCACAGCCCCTTACRTCAGGGCCAGGTGAGAGCTGCAGATCTGTAGGTGATCGAGTCCTGGATGCATGGTGAGGTGGCTGTGGAGCTGCAGGCTTAGAGATTGTGTCTGTGCCACYAAATGGGCCACAGTGCGGTTGAGGCAGCTGAGTTGAACGCTGGCATGCCATTCTTGCTGTCAAATTCTTAACGTGGTTAATTTTGCCCATGTCAGTTATCATTCTCCCAGGCATGGTTCAGAGGGTCCATGCCATTTAGCAGTTTGAATATAGGCATTATATTTTCAGGGGAGACCTTCATTGGATGAATAGGTGCTAAGCCATGACATTTGGTCTCAGAGATAAATCCCTGGCTTGTTTCATTTGCTAGTACTGATGTAATTAAAAATTTTGGAATTTCCAGCAGTTCCCACTGACTTTGATGAGTTCTTGCCTGCTAGTCCTTGAAATAGGGGAAACATTACAGTTTTGATGCTTTTAGATGGAGTATTTTCACTAGGAAATTTTTCGTCTACTCTATTCATTGATCTTTTTGCAACTTACCCATTGAAATTTGATGAAATGATATAAAAGTTTTTTTTTTAATGTGTATATAACGTAATATTTTTTATTTTCCCCTAAGGATTTCTAGTGAATTTTAAAACTAGCTTTTCTTTAAGATCATGTATTTAAATACATATTTATTGTATAATATATATTTTATATATATATATATATATATACGTAAATATATATTTAGGATGGATGACTTACAAATATGATTAGAAAAGATATTCAACTTGTTTATATCTTTAAATGATCCATTCCAGGTCATTCCATAGTACCTCAGTCAATCTGTGTTGCTACAGATGTTAAATGAAAAAAAATTTAGAAATGTTTTAGATATTTAAAATGTATTGGACTCCCTTTCATGCATCTTGACTTCAAACACTGGACCATCTTCATTACAACGTGGCAATTTTTGCTCTCATTGTAGCAATTGTAAACATAAAACACATCCATTCATTTCAATATAGTTGCTCTCAAGTGACTTTGCAATATAATCCTACATTATTTGGCTCTATCAGACCAGTACAGAACAGATCTCTGAAGGAGAAAAAAGATTAAATTAAAGTGGATTAAATTAAAGTGCTATTTAAAATTTGTATCAAAATTACATGGTTTCTGCTCTGGTTTCAAAATCTGCCGTAGAAACAAACTATATTCTATTGAAAAGTAGTCTGCTTAGATTTTGTTTGGGTTTTTGCAGACAATGATATTTAAGGTACAAAACTCTCTCCTGGTCTAGAATTAAATAATCCATTTGGATGAATGTACCTTTTGGAGGGATTTGTGTAGACATATGTGCACGTCTAGATCATTGTCATTGTTGTCCACGAATACTAACAGTCCTATCACCACATATATCCATGTAATAAATAATATCATTTGGTAATGGTCTGCAAAAATTGATGCAGTCAGAGTAGAAAAGGGAAGGCTTTGCTGCTACACATTTTTTACTGCATTTGGTATGTGTAAAAATAACACTAATGGGATGAAATTAGCCTCTTCTACTGGCCCCTTCTGCTTTTCAGAACGGTTCTTCTTGGCAAATAAGAAAGTTGTCATTTGGGTTATTGTCCCAAACAAGGTGGTATCATTTTCACATGACCTTATTTGCAACACTGCAGAGTTATTTTGAGGTGGAGGTTTAAGCACTTGTAATTATTATATCATATTAAACATTGTCATATCATATCGTATCATATCCTGATATTAATCACTATACAGGTGCTGTTTATTGAGCCTTTACAGCCAAAGTGTTTTAACCTTTGGCTGACCTACCAGATTACTTTATAAGACTGAGGGAAACCATGCATGCCTACAGTATGAACAAGTCCCATGATAACTTATGCATCATTTTTCTTCTCCAGATTTCAGTACTACTACTTAGCAAGCTAGTCCAGAGAAATGAAATCTCAACATTTTTTTTCCAATGAAGCAAGCCAAGCAAATGGTATTTTAATTTGACTTGTTCCCACTCAAAGATATTTAATCATAACCTTCCAAACGATATGTGCCTCAAACAGCAAGGTACCCTACTGAGCTCATAGTGCATGGAAGACTTTGTTTTACTTGATTTAAAACAAGTGTATGTGTATATGACAAAATCTGGTTTTATATTGCCTTTCTGACCCTTTAATTAAATACTGGTAACGCAATCACTGCAAGTGCAGAGGAAGTGCTATTAGGGCTCAAGCARTAATATGCTTAAACCTTTGAGAAAAGCAACTATTTTCTAAACATGCCTGTCAGAACATGTGGTTCTGAGAGTGTCATGCTGTTCCCTAACTGTATTTGAGAAGCTAGTTTAAATGGATTTGTCAGAATTTGGGATTATTCTCATTCCATTCATGCAGAGGAATATTGGAAATAACAAATGTGTGGGGTTTTTACCTGGCTTTTCAGCAGACTTAGCAGCAAGACTGACACAGTACACGGACTGTGGTAGTCACCCAGTGGCTGTTCATTCGTTCCTATTCCATTAAAAGCGTTATATAGCTATGTAGACTGAAGCCTCTTCCAGCCGAAGAAATAACTGGAGACATATATTGCTGTGAAATATCCTCACAGGATAAGTAATGCAGTAATATAGAGGATGCTTCCTTTTGAAAATGATGGCCTATCACTTCCAGTTTCTTTATATTAAACCCCGAGACATTTTAGAAAAAAGGCATTCTAACTCTAATATGTATTAGGAGCAGAGGAACATCACCCACAGTTGCAGCAATCTGCAGGAGATGTTTCCGTGTTTGCCATGCTGAAACATTAATTTAACAAGGCAGTGAACTGAGCTTGTTTTCTTTGTCTCCAGTCAGTACAGGCTGGCAGGTTTTAAAGTAAACAGGCTGGATGTTTCTTAATGTTCTTGATGGTACTGTCATGGATCAGCATGATTGTGTGTATGTTTTTTTTTCCCCAATGTCTTATACTGAAATGCACATTGCTTTAACAGGTTTTTATTTGAAATGTAATAACATGACCCATTATAGTGTCTTGAACATAACTACACTTCAAAATCAGTTTGTGTTTCCTTACTGTAATAGCAATGTGAGAAACAAAAGGAACAGTAAAATGGTACCTTGTTTCTTCATTTACCTACTTGGTACAAGTCTTTTAATGGCATTTGCTTTGAATTCTATCAAGAATAAGCCATAAACTATTGTCAGCTTTTAAAAAGCAATATAACTCTGGCAGAGCGAGCCAAATTCATTTCTGCTTTTTCTACCATCCATCCTGTGTTGTAATGTCCTCTGGATTCTGAGAAGTATCAGCCACTTACAAGGTTCATTTTATATAACTTTCAGCACCTATAAGTTAGACATCTAATCTAAGCTACTCCCATATGCTCTCTAGGTACTTTTGGGTGGTGAATCATCTCTTCTATCCAAGAAACTTATTTTAGGAGGGTGAGTCATTCTCCAGAAATGCCCACCTCCTTCCGGTGACTCTAAACTGGAGGCCTAATTTCTGCTTCCTTAAAATTTGGTAAGATGAAGCTCATTTTTTTCTTCCCTTTTCCCTGTGACTTGTTTATTACCGTGATCACATTTGGTTTAAAAAGAGAGAAGCACAGACTTGCACCATGATTATTCCACAGCACTTGCTATGTAGCTGTACTGAATCAAACCCTATGTGGGCAGGGAAATTAGGTATCTCACAGAGCATTCCTCCTGTGTATTGAATATGTGCAACATACTTGTTTACGCAGAGGTAGAAAGAGGCAGTGTATTGCTTTAGTTCAAATTTTGGCTGGCCAATGTTGTCTCATTTTGCTTTTTTMTTGCCTCTGGTTAAGTGGGTGAGCAACAGAATTGATGAGCATCTTGTTCCTTTCCTGTATGATGTTACTTAAGGCTCACGGATGACATCCAAGATTTTAGGTAACACTTCTCAGACTTACCACCGTGATTCTTATGAAAATATTTGCAGGTACTGACTCTCCCTGTTTTTTTTTTTTTTTTTTTTTTTTTTTTTTTTTTTTTTTTTTTTTTGATGATTTGTCACATTTTACTTTTTTCCAGTAATTTCCTCTATTAATTTTGTCAGTAGCCAACTTATCAAATATTTACATCTTTACCATGAGATTTGACTTTTAATGTTTTTAAAATAAATTATTGTCATAGCTTTTGTTACAGCAGGTGTTCTGGTGTGAGTATTATTAATGTTACTACCACCAAACTGTGAACCTAATGTTTGTGCTGTTACTACAGTTTAGTTACTATTAGACTGTTTTATACAACTCCCCGTTCTGTTACCGGAATATGAAAATATTTTGGCTAATTTTTTAAATAATAATATAAAATACAGCACAGAGAAAGGCTGGTGTGTATGTTTTTCTTTTAGCTCCAGAATTTCTCTCTTTCTTCCATACTCTCTGAGGACATTTTTAATATCTTCAGCAAATCAACCTTTCAATTCCTCCTACAGAGAAATGTCCTCACATTCTAGCCAGAAAAGATTGTGACTTCTGCTGTCAGGTGCTGTCTGGGACCTAAATATAGGAACAGCACAACTCATAATGTACTATGGTACATGGTTACTGTCATGGTTGCTGTAACACATTATGGGACATGGTATGTGATCCAAGTTACCTAGTGCTCTGCTAAATAGGCAGAAGAAATTGTCAAATGTCTTAGCCTATGGTGTTGTTCCCAGCAAGCCTGTTCCTCCTGTGGGCTAGGAAAGATGAATTTCTAAGAGCCCCTTCCAAGCCTTCACAAGCTAGCATCACACCTGGCACTGAGCRACGCTCATGTTTGTGGTCTCATCAGAATGAACCTCTGCAAAGTCTGGTCAGGACACCAGCCCGTTTCTCGTCTCTTGAATACAGGGCAAAACAAGACTTTCTAACTAGGCAGGAGTAAGGATGTGCGATCTTCTTTGCCATAGAGGCTGAAGGACTGAGTCTGTAATACTGCTTTGCAACAACTGGTAAACTTGTTTGAAAATTGTTGAAGTTGCAGAAAGCTGGGGTTTTTTTTGAAAGTGCCATATGGAGGAGGAGGCAGTTTCTGATTTGTCAAAGTAGCTTCACTGTTTCAGAAAAGGTAAAAGTGAAAGTGGACAAAGTACAAATAAATTTTATGTTATGCTGTTGGATRGGAGAATCACAATTGGAAGGGTGACTGGGTTTCTGTGCACACAATCCTRTTAATGACTGTCAGTTGTGTTCAGATGTTGCTGAACAGTTCCCAATAAAGCCAACAAAGTCGCACAGCTAAATCCTTACCCCAATTTCAGTAAAGCAAGGAGGAAAATTTTGCTACTTTCCTAAGTGGTACATCTTTGTCCAGGGTGGTGCTACATACATACAGAAAGAGAGAGGAAGAAAAAAGGGAATCTGCTATAAGGCATCAGATCGTCTGAGTGACCAAAACAGTCATTGCCTATAACAGGCCCTGGAAGCCAGGCTGGCTGCTATGGTATAGTCTGGGCAGGTAACTCCAGAAACAGCAAAATAGAAAGCAAAAGAAAGTTTTCCTAAGCTATCTCAGCTCCCTTTCCATGTATTCCACTTCTTCACATGTCCATCTGTCATGGATGAGTGATGCACTTCACTTRTAAGAGAGAAGCAGCAATATGTTTTATTGTATGTAAGACAGTGATTTAACAAAGTTCAATACTAAATAAGACAGTGGTTTAACAAGATTTGATGGCAAGGTACACTAGGTTGTTTACTGTATAGAGGAYAGSGTCAGACAAAATTATCAAGGAGAACCTCCGCTGAATCATGAGCTTCAGAGTGAACCCCTTTGCTTTCCAAACTCCTTTTCAGAGGAGTGTGGGTGGATCCAATCTTAGTCCCAGTTTGGTCAGTGGTTTATGTTTAAAGGATTGTGCGCACAATCAATCAGAGATATAACTTTGCAAAAGKTTCAGCATGCTATTAGTCACTTACCTCTCTAAATGTTTCTTGTCAGAGYTTCTCTTAACTCCCGGAGAGTAACCTTGAGAGGTGGCCCAACTCAAGGGGAGATTCACCACCGTGCAGCAGAGCAGCTCGGTGGGCTCTAGGCTGCAGCGGTATTTATGGGCACGGAGCTTGACTCCTGGTCATACAGTGTTTGGTGTGGACAKGTACTTTTTCTGCTGATCTCATGCTGTGTTGGGGAAAAGATACCTTTTTGCTGACCGAAGKCCTATTTCTGGTTTCACCAGTTGCAACGAGCATTGCCTAGTTCCTCCTGATCAGTACTGGGCACTGTCAGTTATYTGCGGTCAGCTGGGGCCGAGATAAGGGGTGGGGATGGGGGTGTAGTTGCACTCTGCCACACCATCTTTTCATTTTTCTTAAGTTAATGCCARTGGCTTGCTTGCAAACTTCTTTCATTATTCCAGCTAACTTAAATAACTTAAATTAATTGGCATTTATTATTAAATAACTGGCACCAAGAAATATTTTAGTGGTCATTCATTTTGCTTCTAGGTGTGAGGAGCCAAAACACTGTTAGCCAATTCCAATTCCACTTCCACTTTAACCTCATTTATTACCTGGGTCACAGCCTACACTTCTCCTTGATTATAGTTTTATCAGTAAAATGGTGACTGTGATTTAGTGTGCTTCTAATACTAAGACTTAAGAGGATTTAATTACTTCTAAGTGAATTGAAGTAGAAATTTGTCATGGTTTCAAAGTAGATTTTTGAAGTTATCAAATAACAGGTGTTTTTTCAAACATTAACATTAATCCATTCTAGAAATTCATTTGATTCTAAGTAGAACATACAGCAGTTACTTGAGACACATTTATTTACTACTAATAGAATTGTCTTTAATATTTAAAATATTTTGAGTAGAGAAAAATCCTGAAAATTACAGAATTGAATCAAAACTCTAAWTTGAATTACAGATTTGAATTCAAACTGGTAATTTGGATTAGAGATATAAAAACTCAAGACTATGAKGACCTTCAGTAACCCCTAGTGTTCTCAGAAATTGGATCATAAGATCTGACTACTTTTTCATCAGAAAAATCCAGAAGTGGAGTTCCTCTAGAGTTCTTCTTAGAACACAGTATGGGTAACAGAATCATCTCATGCTGTGATCGTGCTTAAACATGATGCCRGTAAAACAACATATCTATCAAAGGTCTTGGTTGACGAATGCAGATGATCACAAATTCTTTAGATATACTTTAATGTCTCTCAACATTATTGCATTTGCAGTCTCCATTGGTCAAAAGAAGTGCAGACTTTTTATGCACTTCTGTTAAGCAGCACACCATCATTTAACATCTTACCTTTTAGGATGCGTATGGAAAAGTATAAATGAGAGAGGGAAGAATTTGTACTAAAATATTTATCTTAAATTATATTGTAATACATTTGTAATATCTGTAATTATATTGTAATATGTTTCCTTATATTTAGTTAACATCATCTGTTCAAACTATGTTTACTTACTAGGAATGTGGTGCATAATCTCTGAGGTGTGAGTAAAAAAGCTTTACAGAATTTTGAAATGGAGTGGATGTGAACAGGCAAAATTTTGACCTTAATCTTTGGGCAGGAAAGATCTCTATTCTTTCAAAGTGTTCTATTGGGCCTCTAATGTCCAGGAAATTTATCCTAATGTCAACACTTGACGGCAACTATACAAATCAAAGTACTACATGCCAGTATGGAGAGATATAAGAGAGGGATCCAGATATTCTTGGAAGATGAGTAAAAATGAGCTTTTTAAGCATTTTTTTGATAAAATCTGCTATACAGTGCAAGTCTGACATGGGATTTTGTATGCTTATGAAGCTGGTTGAGATACAAGATGGATTAATTTCAAATGAATAAGAAGTGCTTTTAGAACATCTACAGGGTTTGCGCTTCAGAGAAATAGGCAATCAACTAGGTCCTTTAGGACATTGGTAGTAAATAAGTTCATAGACCTTAACTTTTAACCTTAACTTTGTATTTCTTTGCTTCACGCAGGAGGAAGCTGAATGTTTGGAGGAAAAAAAAAAATCAAAGCTGCCCATAATATCCCATAGATGTTGTGATTTCTAATTAGGGACCCAGATATTCAGGAAAGTCCCTAAAATTTTTTCTAAGTCAATGGACTATTGTTGCATGATGCTTTTCTTAGTCATGAATCCTTAAAGCACTTTGCCTAGCAGTAAAACAGTTTGGCTCTTACATGCCCAACAGTGACTTAAACACTACTATAGATAACGGGTACTATTTTTTTGGAAGGAATATTAGGCAGGCCTCTAGGGAGATTTTCAAGTCTTTCTGAGAACTGTCCATTAGGAAACAATTTTTGTTCTGTATTAACTCTGGAATGAATACATTACTGTCAAAGTAGTTTTTACTGGTTTACCTTGGTGTAATTCTGAGCAGAAATTGGCACTGTGGCTTCTGACTGGGTGGTTGCTAGAGATGAACAGATGGACCCTTTTCACCACATTTTATCTTAAGCATGGACTAAAATGGTAATGATGAATCTGACTATGACAATTTCTGGAACTAGAAGTCTGGGAAACCAAAAAGGTTAAATCAGTGCATAGCTCTTCTGAATATATCAGCTATTCTATTTTGCCCCTTGGTTACTGAACTTTTCCTGCTTTACATGCCACTCTAAATTTACTTGTTGCTAATACCATCACYGAGGCTAGATTTGGAAAGGGCTTATGATTCTTCTGCTTGAAATCACAAGAAGTGTTTGGCAGTATATTGGAGTGATTTATTTCTCTTAGAGTAAATTGCATAATTTAGGTGAAGACTAATTTGTCATCAGCATCCCAGTCAACCAAGAAGTAGTCACACACTGTCCTGAAAGGTCAGGTCCTCCTCCCCCCCCTTTTTTTTAATAGAAGGCAAAATGCAGAACTTCTCAAACCTGGAATGAGAAAAACAAATGCTGCTTTTCTAGGGAAACATTAAGCAAAATTTGTAGGAATGCTGAGCAACTTTTAAAGCAGATGATACTGTTCTCTTTTAAGACTGTGATGCATGAAAGATTTTCCAATGCCTCATTTGCTTATTTTATTATAGACTTGGCCTTTAATAGAGGAAATGAATGATAAAATAAAACTATGCAAATTCTCAGCCTGYTGTAATTTTTGTAAAAATTGAATTAATCATTAAGTATGGCTGCCATCAATTTTTAATGGAATTCTATTAGTGTAATCTTTTATGATTACACTCATGAGCTAGCCTTTAATGGTTGATTTCCTGGACTGTCAGTATAGTCTGGGTATATGCTGTGTATCAAAATATCTGATAGATGATAAAAAATGATGCAAATTACTGTGAAGCCACACAATTAGCAAACCTCTCTTCTTGATATTTTTATCTTCTCTGTGCCACATTTTTTAAAGAGGCTACTAGTCTTGTTATAATTGGCATTGGCAGAGAGTGACACCATCACTGAAATAGAGGCAGTGAAACATATCTGCTTATTTTAGCTATCTGACTGCATGTTTTTTCTCTTGAGGTCCATCTGCTTCCAGAGGCTCAGAAATCTGATTTAGATGCACTGCAATGTCCTTTACCCCAGAAACTGCATAACTGAATCACAATCTTAAATCTAAGTGGGTGGAAAGTGCATTTCATTACACTAGAGCTTGAATTCTTCAATTTCCCTTTCCTTGCTTCTGGGAAGCTTGAGTGCTCTGCTATTTCAGCAGTGGGATTAGATATAAACCTTAAAAAGCCTCCTTTCATTGAAGGATGCACTATGGGTTGCCTAGTTTCACTCCTATCTGAACTCTTTTTAGACACARTCATTCATTTCCAGCTTGCTCTGGTTTTGTGCACAACTTGGCAGAAGTAAATTCCATCTTGTGAACTGTTTTACTTGCAGCATAGGTCTTTCTACCCACACTTCTCCCCTAGCCTGTCTGCATTTACCTCTCCAATAGCTCTTATATCAGCTCTGCCCACTTTTACTTGCAAGAGCTGCAAAATCCACTTGCCTTTGACACACTGGTCAGGGGGCAGGTACCCACGCTATGGGGCAAGGCGGCTGTTGCCAACTTTGGGGCTTCTATTCCAACTTTCGTCATGGCCTGGAGCAGAGTATCTATCCCCTTATGGTAAGTGAAATAGTTATTCTCAGAAACAGTGATAGTTTTGTTGAGCAAAGCTTCTGTAGCTGAGCAGGGGGCACAGATATTAATTATAGATCAATCTGCTGCCTTCCCAGAGGGCGAACAGGAAGAGCTGCTATGACAGTGCTGTCACAGGAGGTGGTGGATTACCAAGGCTGGTTAGCTTATGAGCACTAATATTCCCTGGGCAAGCATATGAGGCCTGTCTTCACAAATTCAGTGCCAGACTAACAACCTCTTCCTACCGCCAGAGAGGAACACTGATAACACTAGGCTATCAGCTCGTGATGTTGCAAGTGCTGCATACTTCCCACATATTTTTTACCTAGTTTCCTATCTGAATAAGAAAAAGCCTCCACAGGCTGTCCAGCTGGGTCTCAGCTCCTGGATTTGGAGGATGCATTTGGATACTTACCTGCAGTTTGGTGAATTTTCACTGGATGCCGGTGTCCGGAATGTTATGCACACTGCCACTGCCGTTGTGAGGCTGGGCATCTCGGGATGGATGGGACAGGGCACTCAGAGCTGTCTCAGACCCTCTCACTGCCACATGGCTAGCCCCCTGGCAAGAGGCCATCTATAGGACCRGTATCCTATGATTACCCGATGTCTGTATTACTCAAAGACTGAGTTACTTTTTTGCTGCCAGAGTCAAGACTGGCTGTTACCACAGACAGCTGTACCCCTAGGCAGAGCCACTGTCTCTAATTTTTTGCTCCCTGCTTCCACCTATGGCAACAGCAAAGTCCTTTCAGGACCTGTAGTCCTGAATCACAGCAGAAGTCTGTGCAAGAGGGCTAATGGAATCAAGCTCCTATATATCATATTCTACATGGGTATCTTTTACGAATTTCAGATTTGACTGGGAGGAGGGATCATGCTGGTGTCTGGAGTGGCAGCAGTGACTGAAACTTGGTGCTCTAGAAAGAGTGTTCTGGTTTTAAAGGGATCACATAACTGGAGGAAGTAGATTACCTATCTGAGATTTCCTGCAGAGATTTCATAAGAAGAACAGACATGGTGTAACCTCAGAATGGTAAATATAATGTTTGGCCTTGAGATATGAGGGATTGATTTCTTTTTTAACTTTAAATGCCCTTTGCTGCTCTGTCCTGGTGTGCCACATCTGATGTTATTGCAGACATGACCTCATACTACTGYTCAGACACTTTACGAGTAGAAAAATGTGTTCTTGAAAAGTGCCCTTTTGGCAACTGGCATAGTACTGGAAAGTGTGTGTGAAACCRTGAAGCCTGCTGGAGGCTCCCTGCTCAAGGCATTTGGGAGCCAAAGTGCCCCCTTTATTTGTAGTGTTGGGTCTAAATGCCAGCCAGAGCATACCCTGGCTAGTCTACAGCCACACATGTGATGACTGGGCAGCTGGTGGCTACCGACACATAAAACATACCACATCTGAATGCTCCCTGTCCTCTTCCCAGTGGAGCTTCTTTCTGTGTTTCTTTCCTCTCCCTAGTTGCAGATTTCAAAAAGTTCGTTTCATCATTTTTGAGACTCCTGCTTCTCTCTTAAATTTGGGAAAGGTTGGTTACATAGGTCTTTCTCTTACCTCACAGGAAAAGGACAGGCTCAATTTTCATTCTGTTAAGAGCTCCTGAGACATAGTCAAGTCCCTGTTTCTTTTCAGAAAATCTTTCCCACTGTCTCTATAGCCTCGCTATACAGAGCAGATTTTGTTTTCTTTCTAAACAAACATGAGCTCAGTTCTTGTCTATCTATCTCAGTAGTTTTTTATTAGAGGGATTATTGTCTCACAGTGGTTCCTCATGGTCACCAGGTCTCCGAGTCAAGCCGTGGAAGAGCAGGCCCGTTGTTTGGCCACCTATTCCTTTTTGTCTTTGGTCACTTCACAGTCTCAGGTATTGTCCCTGGAGGGGGAATATGCTGAAATGAACATTTCAGCTAGCATTCCTGGCTTCTAATACTGTAATCCTGTAGATGAAACAGGTCTGTAACAATGGACATAGCAATAGCATTAAAGATCCGTCACATTCATCACATGTGCAATGAACTATTGTTCTTTCTTGAACCACTTTGGTCATAACATTCTGGATTTATAGTAATAGTTATAAATCTAGTATCTTCCAATGCTTTGTAATGTTTATACATCTTACTTGCATGTAAAGTTCCCCAAAAACTTCAAATAATTAATATAACCTGACAGACCACATAACAGATTTTCAGAAAGAAACTAGCTAAAGCTAACTAAAGCCAACTGACTCTTTCCAAGTGCAAATACTATTAATAATGTTTTCCTAAGCAAATGGTGCTTTCCCACCAGCTCTTCTGGCCAGGCAGCTGAATTCGTTTAAGTAGAAACCAAAAGACAACAGTAACAAAAGAAGATCGGCAACTTAAAGACTGTATCCTGCCACAAAGATTTAAAAACACTAACGCAATTTTTTTGTGAATGGAAATGAAAATAAACATGATTTCTTCTTAGAAAGTCCACTGTAGGGATGAACTTGCTAGAAGCTTAGTCAGAGTTTGAAAACAATTGGGAAAGTCCTCTGAATACATGTCTGATTTTGTCTGACGTCTCTGTTAAATAGGAGACAGCAATGGTGGCAAAAGGCTATATAAGCCAAGAATTAATTATTTACGCTTCCCTTTTGCTTTCAGCAAAGCACAAGACGTATGCTCATGGCAACCTTCAACTTAACTCTAAACTTGTTTTTCAAACTTCCTTTTCCTACTCCTGACCTTCCTACATAATGAGAGTAGGTGAAATTACAGACTCTCTGCAGTAACTCCAAGGTAAAATGTGAATCACTTTCTGTTGCAAGTCTAATTCTGGCTGCTTCATCCCCATTCACTCAGCAAATGATTGCTTTTTTTTTCTTATTTTTTAAAGTCTTTTCCATCTTAAATTGGCAGGTACAGCAGAGCTGTAGCCAGAGGTACATTTTTCTGGAAAAGTTTCAACTTAATTGGACAATATCTATTTTGCAGACAAGAGACTCTAAAAAAAGCCTAAGTGAGTGTTTCATTTTTTGAAATGCCTTGTGATATTTTCTGAAATATTTTATCTCAGAATCAGCTTGACCTAGAAATGTCAGTGCATTGGAGATACTTGCTAGAGTGGATCTTGGAGTCCAGATGCCTCAGTGTCTCAGCAGGCTTTAACAACTTTGCCAAAAGTCCTGTAGAGAAAACGAATCTCTAGCCTAGCCAAGCTGCTTCAGAAAATAAACTAGGGACTTAGATGGTTTGCCATGGTGAAGCATCTTCAGCAAACAGAAATAACCTGCCTTGCTCCCTCTCTTGTATCCTTCTGGCACCTGTGCACTTGACTCAAACCGATTTCCTACTTCAGAAACTCATGTTATCATCATGCCTCCTATGCAGTGTGGGAGGCAAGACTAAGGAGATCATTCCTTCTTCATTCACTCTGCTTCAATGCCTTGTTGTTGCTTTAATGACTAAGCCAGAATTGCCATCTGGAGAAAATGGTACCACTTGTTTCCTAATACTTAAACAAATTTAAATTGGGTACTTAAATTTAAAATTAAATTTAGCACCTCATCTGTCTCCTTGGGAAAATGGTGCCATTGGGCATTCTCTGCTGAATCAAGGAGGTAAGAGATGTGCAGAAGGAAAGAGAACAGTGCCAGTATGCAGAGGATAGAGAGGAAAATAAGGGAAGAGAAATAGGGAAGAAAAGGGAAAATATTAGCAACTGTATGAGAGAGGAACAGATACAAGATCATCAGCAGAGAGAGCGAAGTTGTGATCAAGACAGGAAAGTGCGATTGAGTCCGTGGCTGCTGTGGGCTGATTGAATGTGCTCTGGGAATGAAGTGTGACAGAGCCGACCTCACTGGAAGCATCTGGTTGCGACACAAGTTGCAGCCTTGTTGCAGCCACACGGCTTGGCAAGGCCCGACAAACCCGTGAGCAAAGCAGAGTAAATAAATGTGTGCTGTGCTGTGATCTGCCACATTTAGGAAGCTATAGGTACATGATGTGATGTGTCCCCTCAGTAGCGTGATGGTAAGAAAAGCTGATTCCTGAGCCCTGATGTCCTGCTTTGCTTCTGCAGCTTCATGCCGCGCCCTCACACATATACCATTTCTTCAGGGTTACTTAAGTTATATTTTGCCTAGAGTTGGGCAAAGTCCCAGACGTTTCTGCAAAAGCTGCTCTGGAATTTCTTACTGCTTTTTGACTCTTGGGGAGCGAGTGCAGAACACTGCTGCTGTGGCAGCCCTGAGACCAGCACAGCTGGCCAGAACTGTCCCCCCTACATCACCCCTAGCTGAGCCGCCCTGGACAAGAATACCCCGGGGGCTTGGCACAAATGTATTAGGTTGTCTGAATTGCACTGCCTGGGTGTCCAGGAAGGAAACATTCAGCACGGGAGGACTAAGACCAAAGTTTTGTCTTTGTTTTTCTCCTAGAAACGTTTAAAATAGGACAGATTTAACTCCAGAAGGATTACAAGATTGGACAGACATTTTTTAGCATTCTGTTGATCTGTTACAGTAAAATTGAATAGAAGAATCTAGGTCCCATTTGACTTCACCGGGCTTGGAGAGGAAGGCTGAGCAGGTCAGTAATAAGTAAAAGGGATATGTAGGAAGACAACAGGTGGCTGTATCAGCAAGAACATACATGACCTTCTGCTGTTCTTCTGAGCTTCTGTTTCACAGAAAGCTCTAATCATTTAGGGTAAATAGAGTTATAAGCTACAGACAGACAGGCATGAGAAAAAAGGCATGAGAAGCAAATTATTCAGCAGGCAGAGAAAGCAAACCTCCCCTCTAGCATTTTCCCATCTGTTGGCCTCCACTGAGAAACTGAAAAGGCAGTCACTGGGGAGCCCTGATCTGCTGGCAGCCCAGACTGATTATTTGACTTGCTTTCATACAGTTGCAGTGCTGAAACTCTGTATTCCAGCAGGAGCTAGGTTTATTATTTAAAGGTTTTTAACCTTCACAGCCATTGGTTTTCTCCTAAGGTATTAGTTTTCAAAATATAGTGTAACCTAACATAGTATAAACCTAAAGATAATCCAAATTTAGGTAACTGAAAGCTCTGGGGGGAAATAGAATAGTTCCTAACGTCTGTTGCACTATTTTTTGTAGTTTTGAGTGGCAGAAATAACAACAGTGTCTAAAGGAGTCAGCAAGAGGCTGTATTCAGAAAAATACTTTTCACAGCTGTGAACRTGCTGTCACAGAATCACAGAATGGTTGAGGCTGGAAGGGACCTCTGGAGATCATCTAGTCCAACCCCTCTGCATAAGCAGGATCATGTAGAGCATGTTAGACGGGATCGCGTCCAGGCAGGTTTTGAATATCTCCACAGAAGGAGACTCCACAACCTCTCTRGGCAACCTGTTCCAGTGCTCCGTCACTCTCACAGGGAAGAAATTCCCCCTCACGGTCAGGCAGAACTTCCTGCGCTTCAATTTCTGCYCATTGCCTCTTGTCCTGTCACATGGGACAACTGAAAAGAGTTTGGCCCCGTCCCCCTGACACCCTCCCTTCAGGTACTTGTACACATTGATAAGATCCCCTCTCAGTCTCCTCTTCCCCAGGCTGAAGAGGCCCAGCTCTCGCAGCCGTTCCTCATAGGGCAGATGCTCCAGCCCTCTGATCATCTTCATAGCCCTCCGCTGGACTCTCTCCAGTACCTCCATGTCTCTCTTGTAGTGCAGAGCCCAGAACTGGACACAGTACTCCAGATGAGGCCTTCCCAGGGCTGAGAAAAGGGGCAGGATCACCTCCCTCCACCTGCTGGCAATGCTCTTCCTAATGCACCCCAGGAGACCATTGGCCTTCTTGGCCACGAGGGCACATTGCTGGCTCATGGTCAACTTGTCATCCACCAGCACTCCCAGGTCCTTCTCTGCAGAGCTGCTCTCCAGAAGGTCAGCCCCYAGCCTGKACTRGTGCCTASGGTTAKTYTTCCCTAGGTGCAGGACTCTGCACTTGCCCTTGTTGAACCTCATGAGGTTCCTCTCCRCCCARCTCTCCAGCCTGKCCAGGTCTCTCTGAATGGCAGCACAGCCCTCGTGTGTATCAGCCACTCTTCCCAGCTTTGTATCATCAGCAAACTTGCTGAGGAGGCACTCTGTCCCCTCATCCAGGTCCCTGATGAAAAAGTTGAACAAGCTAGGCCCCCATACTGACCCCTGGGAGACACTGCTAGCCACAGGCCTCCAACTAGACTGTGCTGTGGATCACTGTCTGTGTGGAGCTGTGTGTGATTCATTTGTATTCACTATGTGAAGCTTTTCTCTCTCTCTCTCTCTCTCTCTCTGTTAGAGAAATCCACATGTTTACTTTTCCCGACGCCCTCAGTTGTGGGGACCTCTAGTAGGGAACTGAAGCAGACAAGGTTAGTCTGACTTTTAATTTGAGCTGTCTCTGCTGATTTCTTACACTGCCATAGTTAATAGCAACTCCATCCCTCCCCCCCCAACACAAGGAAATGAAAGAGAGCCACTTAGAAGGAGTTCATACTCTTTTAAGGATCAGAATCAGAGCAGAAGTGAACGTTCACCTTGTTTTCAATTGTAACACACTCAAGTCCATAGAATTTGAACTAGATGTCACTGATTTCTTGGGTCACTCAAACTGATGCAAAAATCTCAAGCTTCATTATTTTCTAAAGGCTYTTTTTTTAGGCACATGCCATGGCCCCAACCTTTTCCTGCCTCTGTTCTCCCAGTACCCAAACTTGAAGCCAATATGCAGGTTGCCCAACACACAGGATAAGCTCTGTCTCTTTGAAGAGATTATCATGCCATTAAGGCAATGAGTGACCAAGAATACCAGGGTAACAGACAGTGATTATAATGCTGGACTATTGGTCACATAGATCTTTTGAAGGTGAATAAAGAGGTGAAAAGAAACTTGAGCAACAGATGAAAAGGGGAAGAAAGTTAAGGAATTTTTTTTCAAACATATTCAGTAGAATTTTTACAGACCAGAACAATATTCTTCTTAAAATCTATGGACTCTGCCAAACAAATCATAACAATAAAAACAGAGAAGGAATCAGCTCTGACAGATGTTTAGATATTACAGCAGCATGTATAGGATAATGATTTGACTAGCACAAAATATAACGGAGATATCAATTATAGACCGAAGATTCTGGAATTCTTTATTTTCCTTATAGGTGGCATACTGAAAACAGTGCTTCAGCTAACTTTATTGCCTTTTTTTTTTTTT